>NC_029785.2:124382286-124396922 GCF_000816755.2 Arachis ipaensis | reverse complement strand
TAAGAAAATATAAAAATATCACTATGATTTATCTAAAAAAATACTTTATATTTTATATGTATGCATGTCCCCGTGTCGTATAAGATTTTAAAATTTGCATGGCGGTGTATCTCGTGTCATGTCGTGTCCCGTGTCTATGTCAGTATCTATGCATCATAGGTTGAAATAGAATTATAATTGTAAATTGGTATGTATGGTGAGGATGAGGGGTGTTGATGAAGGATTGAACTTGGTTAGAGGCACATTTAGTAAGTCTTAAAAAGGGTTGGGAATTAAATGTTTTGAAAGCTAAGGTTTGGCATTTTATGAAAATCTGTGATTTTTACCAACTTTGGCGGAGCATAACTTGGCCTCTGGACCTTCGATTTTTATCAAACTTGTCTAAAATGAAAACGGTCCAAGAGGTTTACACCGTTCAAAGAATAGATGAAAAATATTTTAAAACGAAAAAGTTATGCGCATCGAAAGTTCGGGGTGCAAAACTGAAATTCTGCAGCACTTAAACATTTTTGCCTCTCCTGCAAAATTTGCGTATTCGACCCTCGCACGCGACGTGGCCATTCTCTTCAGGCTTGGTGTCTCGTGTACACGAGCAGGTGTACATGTATGCAAAAAGTGGATTTTCGAGGAATTACGTACGCAAAGGCTAACGCGCGATGCGGGCAGAGGGCCGCATACGTAGGCCCCTGTTTTTTTAAAACATGACTTTTTGTTCTTAAAGCATTCCTCCAGCTTTCAAAACCCTTGTAACACTTGTTTAAATCCTAATAATTGGTCTTTGGATAGTGGAGTGTAGTATAGTGATGGAAGGAAGTATCTTGTTGATGAAGAAAGAGGTGAAGCGAATGTTGATAATGGCATAAGTGTTGTTCATGTAATGAGCCGGATGGCTATGTTGATCTATTTTTACTTTCTAAGACCCTGAAATTTAGTTCTGATTATAGGGAGAGGGATAAGCTTAGAGAAGGAGTTAACTTAACAGAGAAGAAAGGTTTGAAGTAATGAATGATGATTTGGGAAGTTTGTAAATGAGAGTTTGTAAATGAATGTGATATGTGACCCCCGGGTAGTAGGCAGTGGCGTTGTCCACTCGCTTCGGGTATGAGATGAGGAAGAAAAATTATGAAAATTAAGTTTAATTATGAATAATTTTGAATGAATGCATGTTGGTGATACCTGGGCAGTAGCAAAGACTGTGGTTCATCCCGTTTGCTCCAGGTCTTTGAGATACCTGGGTAGTAGCAAGGATTGTGGTTCATCCCACTTGTTCCAGATCAGTGATTGTGATTCTTGGGTAGTAGCAGCAGTAATGGATTATTACAATTGCTCGAGGTTGAGCTTTTAAACACCCGCCTGGGTAGTAGCAGCAGTAGTGGTTATTCCACTTGCTCTGGGTTAAGCAGGTAGTAGCAAGGGGTTGTAGCTCAAACCCACCTGCTTCGCAATGGGTGTTTCCGTCCATGGTTAGCTACCAGGACATGTATAACCGATAGATGATATCATCAGCCATAGGATAGGCATGCATCATACGCACCTATGTGTTTGTTTGGTGTGCTTTGTTGAGAATGTCTAACTGATCATAAGAATTACTTGCTACTTGTTTATCTACTGTATATGATTTCTACTTGTGATTTCTTTGCATGTAATACTTGTGTTTGAAAATAAATGATTCCAGTGCCAGTTGGGAGGTCGGAGGATTTGGAAAGGAGAGTGTTAGACTACAAGGAAGATCCTTAGTTAGTTTTTATTTTTGGTTTAGTTATATTTTATAAGATTAAATCAGATGTCGGAAGTTCTAAGATCACCTCTGGCTTTCCCAAGACCTTATATGTTTGTTATGTGGGCATCGTTACCATGCTGAGAACCTCCAGTTCTCATTCCATACGTGTTGTTATTTTTCAGATGCAGGTTGGGAAGCACCACACTGTATATTCTGGAAAATCTGAGGAAGCGAAGAATTCTTGGGACTTAGGGTTGTATTTTAATTGTATTTATATATATGTATATAGATTCTCTACCTTGTATTTTATGTTTGTCCCTCTTAGAGGTTGACTCGGAGAAACAGGTTGTCAGCTTTCTGTTTGGGGTTACTTTGGGGTGTATATATATTTATATGTATACTCTGGTAGGTCTTTACTTCGCAGGCCGAGCCTAGTGCTTGTTAATTATATTTTTGTTACTCTGATGTTATACATATATTATCTTTTCCATTCAATCTTATCTACCTTTCTACTTTTATCCATCGTGAGTGTTACGTTGTTCTGCTTGTATTTCGTTCAATAACTTTTCTTCAAGACTCCTAGATAAACCTCCTTTTCAACTATATTATATATATGATTTTATTTTTAGAGGTCGTAATACCTTGCCACCTCTATTTTATGACTTAAGCATAAGACTCTATGTGGTAGGGTGTTACAACATGTCACCCCACAAGAAGGTATGTTGATTATCTCTGATAGATCACAGGAGATCAAGGCTGCACTCAGGGCCGATGATAGTGGTTGGCAACCTCCAAGGGCGTTCCATGCTTATTGTATTAGACACATGGCTACAAACTTCATATGTCATTTCAAGACAGCCGACGGCAAGCGGTACCTTGTAAACGCCGCTTACAGTCCAAGAAAGGCTGGGTACGAGTGGTACATGGATGCAAGGTTTGTCGCGAGAGAAGACAGACTAGGCTGCTCGTTTCAACAAAGAGATATGGCTGCAACACCGCGACAGCGGTCGGCAGTTTGGGCATATGACAACAAATCTGTCGGAGTGCATCAATGTAGTTCGCAAGGGTGCACGGTACGTGCCGATTTCTGCCATCGTGCGCATCACGTATGAGAGGTTGCAGAAGTTGTTCGTGATGAAGGGCAGGGAGACGCAATCACAGCTGGCGGCTGGAAACCACTTCTCCCAGAGGCTGTTGGCAGCCATTGAGAAGAACAAAGAAAGCATCCCGAAGATGTGTGTTACTCATTGTAATCGACGAGCTTACGTGTTTCTTGTGGAGGAGTTAGCCTCCGATCAGTAACAAGATGTAAGACCTCGCATACTGTCGGAGTGTGTCCGTGTCGTCGGTCGGTGGCATATGGCGGATACGGTCCCTCAGCCATACAAGCTTCAGCGAGAACGACTCCTTCCTCTAAGCCCCTGCTGTGGAACCACCGGAGGCCCGGCACCGAGCAGCCGCTCCACTAACTCCCACGTCTCGGTGTCGTACCACCTGAGAAAGTCATAGAAGCACCCCCAACTGGGCCTCTGTGTGCGCGTAGCCCAAGGTGGTACGCCACGTCCTGCAGGGTGATGGTGGGCTCACCCCACGACAGATAAAATGTGTGGGTCTTCGGATACCATCGCTCCACAAATGCCGTAATTAGGGAGTTGTCGAATATGAAATCCCTGAGAGGCACCGTGTCGCCAAATCCAGCCTCCCTCAGATATGGGACGATGGCGTCCGGTAGAAGAACCGTGTGTGACACGCGGGGCAAGAGTAGGCGAGGCCTCTGACAGAAAAAAATATTTCACAATTATTAAAAATTAAAAATTAAAAATATGTATACGTTGATGGACATAATAAACTGTATTAACTAATACACATTTTCTCATTGAGTTATGTAAAATTAAAATATTCAATAAAGTAATTAAGAATTTAACTATCGAACTTTGAGTTAACTTAATAATCTAATTATCATACTTGACTAGTTACTAACTAAATTAATAAAATAAGACATGTGTGACCAATAAACTAGACTCAACAATTGGAAAACATCAACTCTTGCATTTAATCTCTAAATTAGTAATTATATAGTTAACAACTTAATTACCAAAAAATGATAATCACAACCCTAGAATTATTATTTTCTATCGGTGACCTATTCCTAATGATACAAATTGTATTCTAGTTCTTGGCAAGTACCATAACCATGGCTATACATGTATGAGATTACATAAAATAATAATCACATTCCTAGAATTACTAATTTCTACCAGTTACCTATTCCTAATCATACAAATTGTATTCGAGTTCTTGACAAGTACCCTAACCATGGCTATACACATTGTTGTCAAACTTGCGAGTTAACTCGTAAACTCGTACGAGTTTATGAGTTTAGGTAGTGAAATCGAGTTAACTCGGATACAAACTCATTTCTGGGTAGACTCGGGCAGAATCGGTCAAACTCACGAATTTGAGGGCGAGTCAACGAGTTTGATTTCGGTGCCCATTTTCGCCAAAACGGCGTCGTTTTGGGCCAAAAAAAAAAATAGAGCAACTCATACTTAACTAACCACTAACCCTAAATCCAAACGGCGCTCACTCAGTCACTTTCTTCAGTCTTCTCCAAGCCCTCACTCTCTTCTCCAACGTTCGCCGCCATCTACCGTTGTCTGCACATCCACGTCGGAGGCCAGACAGATCCCTCGCCTCGCCTAACAGTTTTCCTCGTGGTATATCGCCACCACTATCCCATCACCCACCATCGTTCACATCCACTCCTCACTTTCGTGGTTAAGCTGAAGGCTGAAGGTTCCTCATGGTACATCGCCGCCACTAGCCCACCACCCACGCCAGAGAACTCGACGATTCACGGCACGCTATTCATCGCCCCTGTTCTGCATTCGTCGCCACTTTTCTACGTTTCTTTCTTCTGCACTACCAATCTACTTCTGCTTCACTTTGGCAAGGGGTTTCGATCGCCGTTCTGGTTGCCTGAGCTGCCTCTCTTCTCTTTCGATTCTGCATGAGCTTCCTTCTCCAAGATAATTTTTTTAAACAAATTTAAAATTTTAAATATCAATAATTTTGGTATGAATTTTGCCATTTTGGTTCTGAACTTCTGATATTAAATTTTTAAATTTTTTTTAGTTTAATTTTAGTGTGATGAATGATGAAATATGAATTAAAAAGTCATACACAGAATTAGTTAATGATATTTGATGAAAAAAAATTAAACTGATGTTTTAATAAGTTAGTAATGTATCAAAAAAATTAAAATGGGTAGTTTACTGGTTTAATTATTTTTTATAAACTACTGATATCAATAGACAATAGATTGATTAGTTCTGAACTTGTTAGTTGTTAGATGTTAGTGTTAGACTGTTAGTTACTTAGTTAGTTTTTTTTTTTTTTTGTTAATGAATATGAATATCTAAAATACTAAAACTCTAAAATGTTAGTGTTAGTTTAAGTTGTTCTTAATTGCTGCTTCTTATAATGTTAGTGTTAATTATGAATTTATCAACTTTGATGGTGGATCACTTGGCAATTGAAATCTGAAATATAAATTTGTTATTTATCAACTAAATCTGAATCTGAAATTCTGTATTTTAGTGGATAACTCTAAAAATATTTTTAGTTATTATTTAGATATGGATAAAGATAAGTGGATAACTTTGCTAAATTAATTTTTTATTGGTTTGTTGATTTGTTGATTTAGGGAGAAAAATACAAAATGTCTGAGAATGTTGGTTCAGGGATGTTTCTGATGAAGATGGTGAAGATGAAAATGTTGGAGGATTTCAGTTTTAGACTTTATTAGAACATTTAATTGTTGCTTTGTTATTTTCTTTTGTTTTTCGGTTATGTTATATGAAGTTTTGATTGTGTAATTGTGTATTTTATGTTGAACTAGATACATATTTGGGAAGGATTTGAATGTATGGTCTAGAATACTTATTGTAATTATAGTATTATTATGTTAATTTATTATATGTTTTAATGTTAAAATTGTTAAATTTGAATGCCTATTATATATACTAGCGGCTTACCAGGCACTATCGTGCCTGTTGAGCCGCTTTTCTATTGAGTTTAAGAAATTAATTTTATATTTTTATTTTTCTCTATATATTTATCTTCAGAAAATGTTGGAAGAAAAAGAACAATATTACCATCATCGTTCATTGGTAGCCGTCGCGACCTGACCCAACGATATGAAGATGGAATGGCGATTGTTCTTAAAGAGGGCAAGCTAGATATTTTTTTCACAATGACATGCAATCCATTTTAGACTGAAATAACTTCAGAACTCAACCCAGTTCAAACTCCACAATTAAAATTAAATTGATGAGAGAAAACTTTGTATGTGAAAGACAGATTAAAAATATATAAGAATGAATACAATTTGGTAAGTAAACTGAAGAGAAAGAAAAATGAAGGTAAAAGTTATGCGTGAAATTAATATCCGCAGTAAAATGGTATAAAATTTGCAATTGTAGTAAATGAAAGCGAGGAAAAGATGGAGGCGATAAGTCACGATATTTAAGGAAGGAGAATGATGGCAACAGTAATAATATAGAAGAGTGCACCTAACGGTGAGATGAGAAGCACTAAAAATTGAATAATGAGATCAAACTTGGTATAAAGTACTCACATAAAGAATATACCCAAAATAAAACGATAAGATCCATAAAAAATTATTTATCACCCCTAATTATTTTTTTCCTCCTTTCATACATGGCATCGAAGATCAACATTTGGCATAGTCATTATCTAGTTCAGAAAATTACAAAAACTCATCCAAATAATTGTTACATAGAAGCACATTCGACTTGGAAAGAGAAGTAAGAAAAATTGAAAACGGATAAAATTAATTAAAGGGATAAATTATTGGAATAAAGAATTGAAGAAGAGGTTACGGTTCCTACAACTATTAGTGAAATACATAATGAAAATAAGATAGAAGAACATGTGTTGCTGTTAGTTCTTTTATTTAAAGTAAAAGACGCATGTACAGGAGAATCTCTATCATTATGGACAACATTAGAAAATAAATTTGGATACGAAAACTCTGTATCCATATTATATATTGTTATAGATTTCTGTTATTTGTGTCTGTTCCATTGTCATGCGCTTCCATTCCTGTATGTTTCAAAAGTAAAATATAATTATTAAAAACTAATTGAATTCATAAAAAAGAAAATTAGTTATCGTGTTACCTGTATCAAATTGATGATGGGTGGTAGCTCTGGTCATTTGTCTAATTGTAGTCAATCGGGCTACTCCTATGTTTGTAGTTAATCGAGTACCGTTTGGCATTGGAGTTGGAATTGGAGTCAGTTGATATAGCAACTTATTTTTATTGTCGAATCATCTCCCGATAAGTTGCACGTCTTCTAGCTAGGTGTTGCTATCTTTGTTCTTCGATCATGTTGTCTTATTCGCCTAGCATATTCTATTCAAGTGGGTCGACGTTGACGTGATTGTTGATTTTGTGAAGTTTTCGCCTAGCATATTCTGTTCAAGTGGGTCGACGTTGACGTGATTGTTGATTTTGTGAGGTTTCCATTTCTATTTGTCAGAAAGATAGCAAGATGTAGAGAAGAAAAAGGTTTACAAAACTAAAATTAAAAGTGAAAAAGTATTTAATTATGTTGGAGTTTCAGTTTTTAAATTGAGTACGCAGTGGGAGCAGTTTTTTATTGGAAGTAAATCAATTTTAAAATGGAAAAGTATGAGGAGCCAATGGAATACTTGTACAATGTATACAATGGAGGTTTATGGAGTATTAGAGATATAACCATTAATGTTATATTTTTCCATCAGTTGAAGCTTTTGGGATGAGTGGTATCATGATATGATATTAGAACGTTAGATCCGAAAGGTCAAGAGTTTGAGATAGTATGGGGGATGTTTATTTTTTAACTCAATAACCCATTGTACACATTGTTGAAAATAAGGAGAAGGAATTGGATACCAATTATATTGGTATAGATAAAAAAATAGTTATTATGATAAAAATAAAAAAAATAGTAAATAGAAAATAATAGAAAAAATAGTTATTATAATAGAAATTAAAGTTGTCAATCATGCAATGGGACTATTTCAATTCGAAAGAATAAAAGAAAATTCAAATCTAAATTTATTTGATACTAAATAAACTAAAATTACATAAAACATTATTATTTACCGTATAAATTAAATACAAAATTACCAATATTTTTAAATAAATATTTTATATAACAACTGTCAAGCAGAACTCACTGAATAAAAAAAATTGAACATCAAACTCCCATATTTTTTTTTTGTATATTGTTATTTTGTTATAGTATAAATAATAGTTTTGAAATTATCTAAATATTTTAATATAAATTATTTAATATTGTCAGAACTAAAAAAATTAAGAAATAAAATTAATATTTCTTCTAAGAATGCTTATTTTTAAAATTATAAATATACAATAAAAAATTAGAATAAATTAAAATAGTACCATAATAAAAAATAATTCAAAAAATAAAATTAACAAACTAATGGAATATATATACACAACTAACCAATGTTATCATCATTCAGAATATTATTTAGACCAATTCTAATACTTGAATATCTAAAAACATATTTTTAACATATAAATAATATTTTTTGAATTTCGTAAATCTTTTAATATAAATGATTTAATATTATCTGGACAAAAAAATTAAAAAATAAGATTAATATTTCTTTTAAGAATGATTTTTATCAAAATTATAAATACATAATAAAAATTTAGAGTACATTAAAATAGTACCATAATAAAAAAATTTAAATATTAAATTAATAGTATAAATTTTTTAAGTGAACAATTAACAACCATAATACACTGTATTATAGATATATGTAATATAGTATATTAGAAATAATTAAAAGTTTACTAAGTATGAATTAAAGCTTTTAAAAAATAATAATTTATACTCACTAATATTATTATCGTTCTATCTTTTACTTAAATTTGGACCAATTTTATTATTATTATGAATATCTGAATATTTAAAAGCAAATCTATTATTGGCATGAGTCTAATGTATTTTTAAAATCTATTAATGTATTCAATAATATTAATAAGAGATGAGATGAGAAGAGAAAAATGGACAAGAGGTGACAGGTGAAAATTACGTCAAGTGACCAAGTGGAGTAATGGAAAATTTTCAGAGATAACTAACATTAAGTGGAGAAATTAATTAAAAAGGGTAATACTGGAAAAAAATTTTGGACACCAAACTCATGTATTGCCGTTATATATTGTTATAGATATGAATATCTGAATATTTAAAAGCAAATCTATTATTGGCATGAGTCTAATGTATTTTTAAAATCTATTAATGTATTCAATAATATTAATAAAAGATGAGATGAGAAGAGAAAAATGGATAAGAGGTGACAGGTGAAAATTACGTCAAGTAGCCAAGTGGAGTAATGAAAATTTTTCAGAGATAACTGACATTAAGTGGAGAAGTTGATTAAAAAGGGTAATACTGAAAAAAAATTTGGACACCGAACTCATATATTGCCATTATATATTGTTATAGATGAGTCTAATGTATTTTTAAAATCTATTAATGTATTCAATAATATTAATAAAAGATGAGATGAGAAGAGAAAAATTGATAAGAGGTGACAGGTGAAAATTACGTCAAGTAGCCAAGTGGAGTAATGGAAATTTTTCAGAGATAACTGACATTAAGTGGAGAAGTTGATTAAAAAGGGTAATACTGGAAAAAAAATTTGGACACCGAACTCATATATTGCCATTATATATTGTTATATATATATATATATATAATAGGTAAAAATAATATTTTTTGAATTTCTTAAATTTTTTAATATAAATAATTTAATATTATCTGAAAAAAATAAATTAAAAAATAAGATTAATATTTCTTTTAAGAATGATTTTTATCAAAATTATAAATACATAATAAAAATTTAGAGTACATTAAAATAGTACCATAATAAAAAAATTTAAATATTAAATTAATAGTATAAATTTTTTAAGTGAACAATTAACAACCATAATACACTGTATTATAGATATATGTAATATAGTATATTAGAAATAATTAAAAGTTTACTAAGTATGAATTAAAGCTTTTAAAAAATGATAATTTATACCCACTAATATTATTACCGTTCTATCTATTACTTAAATTGGACCAATTTTATTATTATTATGAATATCTGAATATTTAAAAGTAAATCTATTATTGGCATGAGTCTAATGTATTTTTAAAATTTATTAATGTATTCAATAATATTAATAAGAGATGATATGAGAAGAGAAAAATGGGTAAGAGGTGACAGGTGAAAATTACGTCAAGTGACCAAGTGGAGTAATGGAAAATTTTCAGAGATAACTAACATTAAGTGGAGAAATTAATTAAAAAGGGTAATACTGGAAAAAAATTTTGGACACCAAACTCATGTATTGCCGTTATATATTGTTATAGATATGAATATCTGAATATTTAAAAGCAAATCTATTATTGGCATGAGTCTAATGTATTTTTAAAATCTATTAATGTATTCAATAATATTAATAAGAGATGAGATGAGAAGAGAAAAATGGACAAGAGGTGACAGGTGAAAATTACGTCAAGTGACCAAGTGGAGTAATGGAAAATTTTCAGAGATAACTAACATTAAGTGGAGAAATTAATTAAAAAGGGTAATACTGGAAAAAAATTTTGGACACCAAACTCATGTATTGCCGTTATATATTGTTATAGATATGAATATCTGGATATTTAAAAGCAAATCTATTATTGGCATGAGTCTAATGTATTTTTAAAATTTATTAATGTATTCAATAATATTAATAAGAGATGATATGAGAAGAGAAAAATGGGTAAGAGGTGACAGGTGAAAATTACGTCAAGTAGCCAAGTGGAGTAATGAAAATTTTTCAGAGATAACTGACATTAAGTGGAGAAGTTGATTAAAAAGGGTAATACTGAAAAAAAATTTGGACACCGAACTCATATATTGCCATTATATATTGTTATAGATGAGTCTAATGTATTTTTAAAATCTATTAATGTATTCAATAATATTAATAAAAGATGAGATGAGAAGAGAAAAATTGATAAGAGGTGACAGGTGAAAATTACGTCAAGTAGCCAAGTGGAGTAATGAAAATTTTTCAGAGATAACTGACATTAAGTGGAGAAGTTGATTAAAAAGGGTAATATGGAAAAAAAATTTGGACACCGAACTCATATATTGCCATTATATATTGTTATATATATATATATTTATAATAGGTAAACTCGTACGAGTCTACGAGTCGAGTCTAGGTCAACTCCAAGAGTTTACTTAGACTCGTGAATTTGACAACTTTGGCTATACATGTATGAAATTAAATAAAACTCAAGATAATAGAACTAACCGCAAAGTTGTCTACCCTAGCATAGTGCTATGTTGCGTTCAGCCTGTTGATGTCTCGATCACGTGCATCTGCGCGCGCCATCTTCGTATTACTCGATAACATGCACGGTCAGAAAGGGGTAAAAGAGAGGAGAAAGTGATGGTCGAAAAATTTGAATTAGAGTCCGGAACTGCGCTATCAACGAAATGTATATATAGACGTCTGTCCAGCCTTATCTTATTATTTACAATGTAAACGATATAAAATTGGAGAATGGTCGATAATAAATTTTATAATTATTTATTTAAATAAAAAAATCCATCTCAAATATTATGTTTGAGTTGTCTTTTTTTTAAAGTTAAACATGTTAATTTGGTGAATTTTGGCTTATTTTCTATTTTTATTTGAAAGAGTAATTTAATTGACGATATTTAATTTCATGGATTAATTGACCAGGTTAGTATAACTTAATAACCAATTTGAATTGCTTGTAATGATGACATGATAGTGGCATGTGGACAAACTATTTTATGACACATAATACTATTATTTATGTTGATATATTTTGTATCTCTAACTGATATGTCATTATCCTATTATATGTCAGAAAATACATTATTAACCGAAAATATTTGATAGACTAAAGTAAGTTACGAAGTAAAAATATAAAATTTGAATTGAGACAATTAAAATTTTGAAGTAAATTTAAAATTCAAGTAAAAATTCATAAAAAATATTTTAAGATGTAGCTCGAAATACTTTGTATCCATCTATGTATTTTTTATGTTTATAATTTTAATTTATATCCTTTTGTTCATGTCAAACGGTATATAAAGCCATTAGCCAATGTAACTTGTGAGAATTTAAGGGATTATTCAAATTCAAATCCATCTAAATTGAATTGTTTATCTAATTTAATTTAAATCGAAAATCATTAAAATCGTATTAATTTAAATTTAATTGGATTTTATTTTTATTGTTATGTTATTATTGATTTTTTAAAATATTGTTGAGACTTATTATGTATATTTAATTTTTT
Source organism: Arachis ipaensis (assembly GCF_000816755.2). Classification (NCBI taxonomy): domain Eukaryota; kingdom Viridiplantae; phylum Streptophyta; class Magnoliopsida; order Fabales; family Fabaceae; genus Arachis; species Arachis ipaensis. The sequence continues at coordinate 124,384,778 of NC_029785.2, read as the reverse complement.
AATTTACAAAACCACAAATCGAATCTAATCCAAATCGCTTGAAATTGGATCGGATTTTTTTTAAAAATCATCTAATCCAAACCGTGAATGAAATTAGTGTTCGGATCGAATGAGTTTTTAACTCAAAACCGATCCAAACTGTACCACAAACACCCGTAATCATACGTTCGTAGCTTTTGTTAGAATCACAGTTTTACCATTAACAAGTTTTCCTTCTATTATTTTATATATATTTATATATACACAAAAAATTAATAAATTAAAAATTAATCTGTCATGAATTTAAAAATTTACTAGTGTTCGGTAGGTCGGTTACTGGACGGTTCGGATTGTGATCCGGGATGATGGTAGGGGCTCGTTAAGTCGTGGATTGCCGGTCAACGATACGCGAGGTCCTGAGTACTTCGTGTGGAAAAAAGGGGGGTGCCACCTGCAAAGACACTCCGACGCTTTTGTCAGTAAATGTGCAGGCGGAAAGGGTAGTGTGATATGTGACGTACCTTGGGGGAAGAGTAAGTCTTCTCCTTATATACCTGTCAGAGGTGGGCCCGATGAGGACAGGCCCATGTTTCCAGGGATGTTATCCCAAAGCTGTACATGAGCTGTCTTGGACACGTGTCCGGGTCGGTTGTGGGGCGTGTATCCGGATCGGGTGGCGTCCGGGTCGGGCCGACCCGCAGGGATTCTGGGCCAGGCCGTAACAACTAGTATTTTTATCCGTAATAATATTACAAGAATATAAATCTTTGAAAATTATGTCGTTCCTGACATTATAGATTATGACACAAAAATTTATAGCATTAAATTACTTTTACAAAAAGATCGTAAGAGACAAAAGTCTCTATCACTTAAGAAGACCAAAGTCTATGTAGATAAAAAAATAAATAATAAGCTTTTTAGTTATTATTTTTATATGAAAGAGTTTAATTTTTTACTAATAATTAATTTTAACATTTATTATCTAAAATTTAAAAGAATTTAACATGTATACTTTTATATTTGATTAAGTATTAAGTCTGTTACACAAATAAAAATAATTAATTTTTATATTTATTATTTAAAAATAATATTTTTTTCTCTCTCTATATATATAAAAATATAATTAGATATTAATATAAAAAAAATTATATTAATAGTTATAAAATTAACTTAAAATCAATTTTTTTGAAACAATTGAATCTTGATTCTAATAATTAATCACAACATCAATATTCTCTCTAAATTATATGTGATAGATATTTAAAGGAAGAGAGGCGAAATTATAAATTAGAAAAAGAAGCAGTAAAAATTTAAAACTAAATTTAAAAAAAGGAGTTAAGTACGATTTTGGTTCTTATGATATAAGCCGAAAATTTTATTCGTCTCCAACCTTTTTTTGCATATAAAATCGTCCCTAAGGTTTAAACCTAAGTTTTAAAATCGTCGATTTTACTTAAATATTAAAATTTTGGACCAAATTATCCATAACAAAAAAAATTATAAAATAAAAAATAAGAAAAAGAAAGTGTTTCTGCTCCTACGAAAGGGAAGAAGAAGGAAGAAGAAGGAGGAAGGGAAGAAAAACTAGAAAAAGCTGTCCACAATCCACTTCTGCCTTCGCTTCTGCCGCCACCTCTATACGATTTTATTTCATAAGATAAGGACGATTTTAAAATCAAGTTAAATTTTAGGGATAATTTTGTATGTAAAAAAAAGGTTCGGGATGAAAAAATTTTCGACCTATACTTTAAGAATCAAAATCGTACTTAACCCTTAAAAAAAACTAAATAATAATAATAATAATAATAATAATAATAATAATATAGTGACGCATTTTAGTTATTAAATTAATTAGTAATATATAAATATAATATATAATATAACTATATTTTAATTTTAATTTTAATTTAATTTGAATATAATTAGAAAAATGTCATTTTGTATATTTTGGTTGTCAAATTTGTAATTAGTCATTAATAATGATATATATGAGAGATAAAGTGAGTGAATGAATGAGAGAGATAGAGAAAAGAAAAGAGAGGAGGGGAGAACTTTTTAATTTTGAAGGAAAAGATTTGATTTCAATTGCAACGAGGAAGTGACATGTCGCAGATTTTGGTTGTAAAATTAGTAAGATACTAGTATTTTTACCGGTAATAACATTACGGGAATATAAATATTTTAAAATTACGTCGATCCTGACATTATAGATTATAATATAAAAAATTTATAGCATTAAACTACTTTTACAAAAAGGTCGTAAGAGACAAAAGTCTCCGTCAGCTAAGAAGATCAACTACAGATAAAAAAAATTAAATAATAAATTTTTTAGTTATTATTTTCATATGAAAGAGTTTAATTTTTTACTAATAATTAATTTTAATATTCGTTATCTAAAATTTAAAAGAATTTAATATGTATACTTTTATATTTGATTAGATGTTAAGTCTGTTGCACAAATAAAAATAATTAATTTTCATGTTTGTTATTTAAAATAATATTTTTTTCTCTCC
>NC_029785.2:124371604-124382213 GCF_000816755.2 Arachis ipaensis | reverse complement strand
AATGTGACACATTTTAGTTATTAAATTAATTAGTAATATATAAATATAATATAATATATAATATAATTATATTTAATTTCAATTTAATTTGAATGTAATTAGAGAATATTATGTATATTTTGATTGTTAAATTTATAATTAGTCATTGATAATGATATATAAGAGAGATAAAGTGAGTGAATGAACGAGAGAGATAGAGAAAGGAAGAGAGAGGAGGAGAGCACTTTTTAATTTTGGAAGGAAAGATTTGATTTCAATTGTAATGAGAAAGTGACATGTGATATATTTTAATTATAAAATTAACAAAATATAACAAATAATAGATTTTTAATTAATAAATTGTTACTTATACAAAATTAAATTTAAAATTTTAATACTTACTTAAATGAACAAATAAACTCATTCATTAATTAACAGATGGGCTACATATCCATGTAATTTTCTATCCAAGCTGGTTTAATACCAAAAAAATCCAATCACATTAAATGAGTGTGTATTACACGTGCCTAAACTCCCCAAAACGTTAACATTTATTCGCGCCTTAAATATGAAACAACGTTCTCTCTTTAACCTCGAAACCGCTACTAAAGAAATTTAAATCTCTCTCAAAATCTCTCAAACCTCGTTCGTATTCTCTGCAAAAACTGCTTTTACTGAAGAATTGTGAGAAGGTTTCGAAAAAAAGAAGAAAAAACGAACAAAAACAAGAACAGAGACTGCGAAAGGTATGAGAAAAACTACTGTTCATTTAAAATCTCGCAATCTCGCGTTTCTCCTAGTTGGACTTAAGGTTTAGTTGATTGAGTTGCTTCGTTTAGTAGATCAACTTATTCTGATTCCATTTTTTTTTTTGCGTAACTAGGGCATACAAATGAAAATGTGTTGTTATTTTCTTTCTGTGATATATAGTTCGGTTCATTGGAGTTGGTGATTTAGATTTAGTTGATTGTTAGACTGTTCAGTTGAGTTCTTTTGCATGCAGAAATATTTTTCTTACTAATTGAATGTTTATCACGTTTTATTCAAAACATGAATGGAGATCGGTTCATTGGAATTGCTGATTTAGATTCACTTGATTGTTAAGTGTTCAGTTGAGTTCTTTTGCATGCAGAAATATTTTTCTTGCTAATTGAATGTTTATCACGTTTTATTCAAAATATGAATGGAGATTGGTTCATTGGAGTTGCTGATTTTGATTCACCTGATTGTTATGTATTCAGTTGAGTTTTTTTGTATGCAGAAATATTTTTCTTGCTGATTGAATGTTTAACACGTTTTATTCAAATATGAATGGAGTTCGGTTCATTGGAGTTAGTGATTTTGATTCACTTAATTAAAAATTTGCATGCTTGTGCTTGTCGGTGTATTGAGTGAAGTATTGACTAAATTTTTTTATCCTTACAGCAAAAATGAAAAAGATGATGGTGACAAAAAAACAGAAGCCGTGCTATAACGTAAGCATATATACACATTAAATATATTTATCACCTTTCATTCAAATACACTCTATCTTGTATTATAAATATATGATAACATACTGTTTCAAAACCTTGCAGAAACTCACGATCTCAGATGCCAAACAAAAGCAATAGCGAGGGTGTTCAAGGCAATGAGTCAGCAAAAGCAAGATATTGTTGTAGAAATAGGATTCGGTGCGCTAGCACATGTCCCGGAAATAAACGTCTCTCACAAGCTCTTAAGAGAATTGATTGGTTGTTGTGATGACTATTATGGATACCTGGACACTCTTTATGGGAGAATATACATAACACCTGACAAGGTAGCAAATGCACTGGGCATAAATCACGGTGGTAATATACTTTTCGACTTGTGTGCTTATTTCATTTCATTTGTTGCTTTATTTTAGGTTCATTTGAGTATAGAAAATAAAACTGGGCCTATTTAACTGATTTGTTGCTATTAAAATATTGTAGGGGATCATTTTCCTAAAAAAGTTGAGTACGACATACTGAGTGAGGCAGACAAGGAGATAATTGATAGCTTCAAATGTGCTATATTGGCATCTTTGACAAAATTCGTCCTTGATACGAGTTTTGAAGGGGAGGAGAATAGGAAGACTTTCGAGAGGACTTTTGTCGTCTTTGTCCAGAAGTGCTTCTTGCTGCCGACGACAGTGAGCACCGCCTCCCCGATCCATAAGCCGCCTTCCCTTCGTGTGGACAACATCCAACAATGGAATTTGGCAACTCATGTGCTGAGCTTCTTGAGGAAGGGGATCGAATCCAGGAGACAAGGAAAGAAACAGTCCGTTGACAGCCGCATGTTATATATTTTCATGAATCCAAGTTCCCTCGACTGGATGCACCTGACACTCTCGGGCCATCGTGGGTGGCCTACTGGACACAGAAGAAGATGCTCGACCGGATTGCTAAGGAAGCAGCTGATACAATGGTAAATTAAATAAAAATTTCTCTTGAAATTTTGGTTCAAATGCTTCTAAAATATCCTGCTAGCTAAATAAGTTTGTGTTTTAGGGACTTGTGTACAGAGCAGAATTAAGGGAGAGAAAGACAGACGAAAAAAAGGTGTCGAAGATAGTTTTTCTGAATGGGAAATTGAAGGGAAATCAGAAGAAAGAAAAAAGAAAATTGTTGTTTTGGATTCTTCTTCGGAAGAAGACAATTTTTCTAGATTCAAATCTGAATCTGAATATGAGAAAACACCACCAAACAAAAGAACACAACAACAGAGGCTGGTGAATAAACAAAAGATTGTTCCGACGGATTCAGAAAGCACAAGTGAATTCGAAAACCAGTAAATTTGGGAAATGATTATTTTCGGTTCATTGCTTTGTTTGTTTGATATTCATTTGGTTTAGTTTTACTTCTATTTGCTGAAAATTGTTCTTGTGTGCTTGTTAAGTTAATTACAGTTCTGATATTTGTATCCAATCAAAATAGTTTTTCTGAATCTGAATCTGAGTATACTTCTTCAAAACTATCTATTTATTTAAATTTTTATCATGCTATTTTAACGAAACTTTTTGTATGTGTCGCAGAGAAGAAGAAGAAATTGAAAAAATACTGACAAAAAAAAAAAGAAAAAAACCAGAGAAGGTTGTTAAAAAATAAAGCAAAAAAGGAAGCTTGTTCTGACAGATTCGGAGAGCACAAGTGAATATGAAAACCAGTAAGTTTAGGGATTGATTATTTTCGATTCATTGATATGTTTGTCTGATGTTCATTTGGTCTAGTTTTGCTTTTATTTGCTAAAAATTGTTTGTGTGTGCTTGTTAAGTAAATTACAGCTGTGATATTTGTCTCCGATATAAATTCGATGTGTTTGTATGTGTTGTAGAGAAAAAAATCGAAAAAACACCGACAATGAAAAGAAACAACCAGAGAGAGTTGCCAAAAAACAAACCAAATCAAGGAAGCTTGTTCTGACAGATTCAGAAAGTAAAATTGAATTTGAAAATGAGTAAGTTTCTGAAATGATATTTTCGGTTCATTGATACTTTTATTTTAGGTTCATTGATACTTATTTTATGAATTTTCAGAAGTGAACAAGTAAAGGTCAGGGCTGCCGAAAAAAGAAGACAAATATTGCAGCTATTAAGAGAAAAAAGATCAAAGAGAAAAAATGATGGAGCTCAAAAAGCAAATGTTGCTTTGGATGACTTTGATTCGACAGAGGCACGAAATGATTTATCCAAGACGTAAGATTCCTTATATCAGGTTCTTTTTCTTTGTTTGTTAACTTTTCCTAAAACATCTTGTAATTCCTCTGGATTTACTGAATAATATTTATTTTTTTCTTAGACTACCAACTGTAAATTTGGACAGCGAACCTTTACAAACTTAGACGAGCTCCACACTGTCTGTAAATGCACCGCCCAATGCCAGGTAAATTCGGTTCATTCTGGGTTTAAGTGAGGTTCATTGGATTTCAAAAATAAATTTAATGTGTTTTTAATTCTCTACTTTTAATCTTGGTTGATGATTTTAATTTGGTATCTTTGTTATTAGGAAAAATACCCTGAAAACCTCGGTAAAAGTTTTTAGAAGAAAGAAACTCCATCAAAAACATAGTTTACAAATTCCAACTATGTAAGTTGAAATATTTATGTTGGTCTTTAGATTTAGGTAATAATTTTTGTTTAATTAATGACACAGAATCTGTGTTTAATTATCAGTAGCACTATACCTCATCCTCAACTCCAAATCATTGCTGTTGGAGGAGAAACTCATTCTCAACCTCTCGATATGTGAGTTTTTAATGTGTGGCTTTCGGTTTCTCAGTACCTATTCTGGTAATTTAATATTAACTTCTTCCTTGTCCATCTTCCTTAGAGCTCTTATTGCCGTGTCTCTTTCGAGTTCTCTTGTAGAATAGATAATAAAAGATCAAGAGACCTTCACCAATGTCCTTTTGGAGAGTCAAACAGAAGAAGCTTCTATTAATGAGTAAGTTGTAATTAGAATTTTTTTATTAGTTTTAATGGTATAGGATAATAATTTCGGGTCGTTATTGAACTCTTCTCTATTTAATGCAGCATCACTCTGGAAGAACAACAACAACTGTGCCAAGAAGCTCCGGCAGTAGGGCAATAGGAAGAAGAAGCACACCTTGATGGGTAAGTTTTACTGCTTGTTCAAATCTGGATAATTTCGGTTCATTTTATGGTTTATTTGCGGTTCATTTGAATGTGTTCTTTGTTGGACTCTTTTCTCTTTGTTACAGCTGGCCTCCGGAATCCAAAAAGCAGGCCAACAAGGAATCTTCCCCGAGAAAGACGGAGCCAGAACCTATGCTGAATGTGTAAATTTTAATTAATATCCTTTTTATTAGCTTTCGTGTTATATCATGATGCTATTTCATTATTAGTTAAAACTTTCCTCTGTCGTCTTGCAGTGCTGCTCGCCCTTGGCAATGGAAAGATGATGCACATTTCTTCAGCCTTGGGATAAGTCCCCTAACATCTCAACCAACTCCCCCGACTTCTCAGCTAACAGTGACACAACTTGAAATCCTGGCAGAGGTGGTGATGGATGTTGGGGTGATGGCGGCATTGACATTTGCTGAGAAAACGAGTGTCGAGGCGAGCTTCACAACCGCTGTAGGGTACAAAACTCCGGAGAAAGAAAAAGAAATCACGGAGGAGTTGAAGGAGAAGTGTTATCATTGGATGACACATGTAAAAGAAACCAAAGATACTAGCAATGAATATGACGCCATATTCGTCTTGAACCATGAAGCGCATTTGGAGGGGCTTAGACATAATTTCTTGTCTCTAATGCCTGGACAAGATGTAGAAAACACAGTAAATTCTTTGCCTCTTTTGTTAACATTAATGATTTTTCTAAAAACATTTATACCGTATATCTCATAAATTTTCTTTCTGTAGGTGGTCAATGTAGTGTGTATGATTCTCAACGACAGAAAATACCACAGATTTCAGGAAGAAATATACTGTGCCGACGGATATTCTGGTAAGCCAAATTTTTTATTCCTTAAGTAATTTACTGGTTCTGATAAATAATTTGGTTCATTTGTGATTTAACTGGGGTTCATTTTGCAGAATTTTATGTTGAAAAAGTATGGCAAGAATTACATTGATCCAAATATCAACAAGGCCTACCGAATCGATATCGATCAATATGCGCACTACCGCCGTGTTCTTAATAAAAGAAAGCTGGCATCGCATCTATCTGTAAGTTGTGAATTCTAAAATTTTTTGATAATTCTGTCGTTTGCTATCATTTAGACTGAAATATTCTATTATTTTTCCAAACTTCAGCTGTTTGTGCCGATTTGCAACGGAAGACGCTGGTGGTTGTGGATTGCCGATGTCAAGAAGAAGGCATTCTATGTGCTTGACTCTGTCAACAAAAAGAAAGATGAAATACCTGACTTGAGAATTAAACTTAACAAATTTGTTGTAAGTTATTTACATCATACATATTTTGTTGTAAATTATTCAAACATGAGTAGAATTCGGTTCATTGGTGTTAGTGATTTACATTCACTTCATCCTTAAGTGTTCAGTTGAGTTTATTTGCGTGCAGAAATATTTTTCTTGCTGATTGAATATTTATCACATTTTATTCAAACATGAACAGAGTTCGGTTCATTGTAGTTGGTGATTTACATTCACTTCATCCTTAAGTATTCACTTGGGTTCTTTTGTATGCAAAAAATATTTTTCTTGCTGATTGAATATTTATCATGTTTTATTCAATCGCTGCTTGTGCCTTATTTTACTTTTGTATCCTTTTCATGGATTAATAGTCTCCCAGATGAGGGTTTACGCTGGGGCAGAACCCTTAATGGAGGACGGAGAGGGAGTAGCAGTAGAGTATATCAGGCTCAGTGGTCAATGAACAAAGTAAAAATCTTTCTATGCTATAGTGCTATTTTTAATGTGTTTTATTTTGTATAATATTAATTATATTTTACTTATTTCTTGCTTAGTTATGATTGTGCGATATATGTCATGAAATGGCTGAAAACAATTGATCCTCAAAAGATAAAAAAAGGGAAGATGTATCAATATAAAAACTAGACACAAGTAAGTAATTTCTAAATTAATGAAATTCGTTTCATTTCTTATTTCAGTTGGGTTCATTTTTTATGTAACTAATTCCTTTCAATTGAATTGTAGGAAGAAATTGATGCCTTCAAGCACGAATACGGTCTGAAAATTCTGTTCCATAAAATGAACAAAATCAGAGACCAAGTGATTCGGGCATCTGAAGCCATAAGACTCCCGAAGCCATCTGCTACCCTCTCCAGCCCTTTTTGTAAATTCACATATGGAGATATAGATAATAAATAGGTTATAGTTTCTTTGACTGGTTGTAATTAATACTATTTTGTTTAACTTGTTTAAAAAAGAAAACACTACTTCTTTAATGTATATATGTAAATATTAATGTAAATGTTATTGGAAATCCAATGTTAATGAAAAATCTAATGTTAATGTATATATCTGTTGGAACTGTCTAGCTGCTGTTTTTTTCTAGGTTCACAGTGAATGGATTCAGGATATTTATCAAACATTAAGAGCCCCAAAAATACAGATGAACCAAAATTAATAGACCAGATGAACCGAAAAACGTGCATATATCACTATTGGAGAAAGCTAATTTGGAAAAAATATTTATATCAGTATTCAGTTTCAAAAACACCTAAACTCTTTGACATAACAAAATAAATTGACTATTCAATAAACAAAAAAGTGTCTATTCAATAAAGAATTTCAGAAAGCTAATTTCAAAAACAAAAAGTGACTATTCAATAAAGACTAACATCAATCAGAAATTAACCCTCCTATAACTTTAATGAACCGAAATTTGCTCATACATGAATGGAAATTTATGTTAATAACAAATGAAACTCCTATAATCCTCTCCGGGATAATTCATATCCTGTGCATCGTAAAAGCTGGAGCTTGACTGAATCATTGATCCACCGTCTAAAAGGTTCAATTGAAACAGACAAAATAAATCATATATTAGCAAAATGCACAAATGAAAATTTTCCTAATCGAAATCAAATCAATGTTACCTCGCTTGGAGTTGGCTTTTTCTTTTTCTTTGTTTCGTTTGCAATCTTTTTTTCCATGTTTGATCCCAGTCTGTTCTTGGGACGATCTCTTATTCTGACATGTGGGGGGCTTTGAAACTCGTTCACATCGCTCAACGTCGTGTCTTTGTAAGATAACAAACTTTTTCCTTTGCTTTTCGCTTGATATTCTTGCATCTCCGTCATGACATTGTCAAAAGCCCAGTGCAGAATTCCGGTAAGCTCCTCGGATTCTAACGCAAATCCGTAAATATTGTACGACCGAAACACCAAATCGTCAAATCTCTTGCTTCTCGGCTCCAGTTGAGGCTCGTCTTGGCTGCTCTTGATGTGTATGTGCTCCCTCTTTATGTTCTTACTCCAGCGTTCTAGTATATATTTCGGTGCCACATTATCTACTTGCTCGAAGCTTAACACGCTCAGAGATGGCGGCACAGTATGCCTATTGACTCGAACAATAGGCACTGACACTTTATTTCTCGTGATATTGCGTCATAGGTGACGAAAAACTTGTTGAATGCGGAGTTAGAAACCTGCTCTATGACTTCGTATGTTGTAAAACCTAGGGTGGAATGCTTTGATCTTGTGATGCAGTTCTCCTTTTCCCTGAATTGTGCTTGAACTTTCCTGAACTTCTCGTGAGTATACACGTGCTGAAATTGCGCCTCTAGTACTGATTTTGTTGCACACGGTATCACGGTGTAAAAATCTACAGCATCGAATTCTCTCTCTCTTTACTCTCTGCTTGCTAGGCAATTATCGTATTGCTTCACAAATTGAATTAAGGAGCTGTTGTGTGTGATGAACTTGTTGAAAAATGCGTGCATGCTCTCGTTCCTTTGTGTGCTTCTCATCCTGACCCAAAAGTGGTGATCTAGGTAAACTGGGATCCATATATGGCGATCTTCATATAAATCTGCAAAATGAACCGAAAACATGAGCTTGGATAAACCGAAAGCTGTGCACATTTTAGCCAAAAAGTAACAGCATCGAATAATTCAAATTAAAACATCGGTTACCTGAGAGCCACTTATTGCCTCCGACGCCGTACTTTTGACAAAATCGTTCTAGTTTCTATCAAATGTGTCTTTTGTGAACGAGTTCCAAACGACGTGGCTCATCTCTTGTTCGATTTCTTCGTGTTGCTAGTAGCTGTTTAGTTTTCTTGGGATCTTCTTCATGATGTGCCAGATGAACTACCGGTGAATTATTGTTGGCATGCACATCTCGATGGCCCTTTACATCGGTGCGCATTGGTTGGTAAGAATGCCTTTTGGTGTCTTCCCTCCCATGCAACGCAGTCAACATTCGAATAGCCATTTAAATGATTGGATGATCTCGTTTTTCATCAGAGCGCATCCGAGAAGTGTCGACTGACCGTGGTAATTCACACCGACAAAAGGACTAAAAACCATATTGTACCCGCAAAAATGGACACTGGCAGCAATTATGAACCGAAATGTGTTGGCTGTGTGAACCTAAAACTATATGTAAATGAACTGAATACCTGTTTGTGTTGTAGGTGGTGTTGAATGAAACGACGTCTCCAAAATACTCGAATGCAGCCATGCTTCTTGCATCGACCCAAAATGCATGTTTGATGGAGTGATCACCTTTGAGGTTGAGCTTGAAAAAGAAATTTTGATTTTTCTCTTTCATTCTTAATAAGTACTTCCCGAATTCTTTGGCATCGTCTTGTTCAGACACATTCCGTACTTCCTTTGTGATGTAATTTCTCACGTCTTTTTCTATAAAACTTAGTTCCCGATGACTGCCCGCTGTTGCTACGAATGATTGGTAAGTTTTGCTCGGTCTGATTCTGGCTTCCTCGTTGTTTTTGATGGTGTGACACACAAACATGCTTAGCTCCCTGTGTTGTTTAAGCATCTCTGCTCAGTCTGGACAACAGGGGTGTGAATGATTCAGAACAACTTTGAAAATTGTCCAAAGACCGACATTCTTCAATATGTGTACATAAATCCTGGCTGGACAGTTTATGCCGGCTGAGGGGTTTGTCTTCAGAGTTGGAGATGTCTTGGATTTCCACCTCTCCTCTCTACTGCATACGATTAGTTGATTCTTAATCTCGTCTCTCTTCCGAGTCGTGTTCCTTATTTTGGTACAAAAATCGGCAAGTTTGGAATAATTTTTGTAGAACTTTCTAGCTTCTTCTAGTGTCTTGAAAGTCATCCCAACCTTTGGGACAAATTGTTCATCCACAACACACCTAGACTACAGAATGAATCGGACATATTATTAAAGCGAAATCATTGAATAGTACTAAATGAACGGAATATTGTCCATTATATAAATTCAAATTCGAACAACTGTCTGCATAATAAACCGAACATATTATTAAAGTGAAACCATTGTATAGTACTAAATGAACGAAAAATTGTCCATTATATAAATTCAAATTCGAACACAACTGCCTGCATAATGAACCGAGTAATACTCTCTTAACGAAACTAATGTAGAATACTAAATGAACCGAACATTGTATATATATATAATCAAATTCGAAAGGCCTGCATCTAGAATTCAGAGATTGCATTCCATTCAATTCAATTCAGTTCAATCCAAAATCAGAACACATGCGTCTAGAATTTAGCAATTTCATTCAATTCAATTCAATTTAATTTAAAATTGAATAATCCAAACCTTATCCGCTTGATTCGATTCAGAAGAATAATCCAAATCGCTCTCATTCAAAGTTGAATCATTCATTGTTTCGATTCAGATCGAAGAAGAAAACAAATAAGATAAATACAACTGTAGATCGAAGAAGAAAACGAAGAAAAAGGACGCGAGCATAGACGAACGACGAAGCTTATTACATTGAAAATAAATGCAATGCAGATCGATAAAGAAAATAAAGAAGAACGACGAGAGCAGAAAAGAAACACGAGAGCTTTACGTTGAGCAGAAAAAGTTTACGTTGAGCAAAGAAGGTTTACGTTAATATGGGAGAACGCGTGTATCACAAACGACTTGGGGGAGCGTGTTAGGAATATTATTGTTAAGGAAAATGTATTTTTATAAAGAACTTCTTTTTGACTTA
>NC_029785.2:124366654-124371386 GCF_000816755.2 Arachis ipaensis | reverse complement strand
TGTGTAAATATAAATAGTTAAATTTTAGATTTTTTATTATTAATAAGTTGCAGATTAAAATTGAAGAATGTTATAATTAGTTAATTACAGATGTGGAAGAATGATTAAATTGATAAAACTAATAAATGAAAATGACAAAAGATTTTATTCTTTATGTAGATGGAAAATGGCGAATTTAAAATCCATTGAAATAAATTACGAAGAAGAGGAGGAAGGAAAGGTGATATCATCACAGAAGCCTGACCTGACCCGGGTTTCCTTTTCTTGTCAACCCCATCTTTTTAATCTCTTCTCTCTCTCTCTCTCTCTAAGTCTAAATAAGTAATAATAAAAATTGAAAAAAAAAGTGCACATAGATTATATAAGCCTCAGCGTCTGCAATGTTTATGCTTTTCTTCCATTTCAGTCACTATTGTTCTATCTATGCTTCCCCCTAATAATTAATTTGGATAATCACTACCTCTTTTTATTTCTAAATTTAATCTGTTTTAAGAAGATTGAAGAGGAGAGGGTAAGGGTAGCATTAGCAAAAAGGGGGGAAAACACAACACACAAAGACAAAAGAAGCACAAAACCCTAGCCTTGCCACGCACTCTCCAACCCAACCCTAAACAACAAAAACCCTATTTAATCCGCAATCGTGCTCTCTTCTATTTCGGATTATCGAGGTGGAGCTCGGTATTTGTGAATTGGTACCACATAATTCAATTATAATCCCTAATTTTTGTTGAGCTGTGAAGAAAATGGAAGGGATACCGCACCCACTACCCAGAACTGTTGAGGAGGTTTTCAGCGACTTTAAGGGCAGGCGAGCTGGATTGATCAAAGCCCTAACCACTGGTGCTTCTTCTTCCTCTTCTTTCAAATAATTGAATTGTGTGTTTCACTGTATTGTTAATTTGGGGTTTTCTGTTTTGTTGTTGCAGATGTTGATAAGTTCTACCAGCAGTGCGATCCTGGTGGGTTGTTTTCATGCCTTCTCATTTTCTTTTTCTCATGTTGATAAGTTCCTACACTTTGTCTAGTTTCACCTCCCAATTTGCCAACTTTTAGTGTTCTTTCAACAGCACAAGTGAAGGCCGTCTTCTGTGGTTTCTGGCTTGTAACTACCGTATTTTGTTGTTTTAAGAACCGTTACTCGCTTTGTTTATGTTGCATTCTGTGCTTTGTTTTTGCTTTTTGATTAATAGGGGTATTTTCCTATCTTATACTGCATATGTGCTAGCCGCTTGTGCATTGCATATTTATGTGCACTGTTTATATTCCTGTTTATTATCCATGAAGAACCGCGTATTCATGTGCAGTTCATGAAATAGTAGGGCTAGGTAATTTCTCTTGAGGGGCCAAAGAGGAGGGGGTTAAAAAACTTGTCGGGAAAGTTAAAAGTAAAAAAAAGTACTATGTTTCAAACAAATTTGAGAATTAGATTACCTTGATCATTCTGCCTGAATGCTTGTTCATCTTGTGCATGTTGTATGAACACACTGGACTATGCATGCATTGAATGGTTTATGCATGAATGTGAAGGAGAGAGGGACCTGTTCTCCTTTTTATTTTTGTGTGTCTATGCACACCTATTAATCTTCATCCTCTCAGATCAGATATATAATGGGCCATTAAATGTCATAAGTGTTGACACTCATGCATGAATGTCCAATCAATGATGAGTAAATTTTGATGCGTCCAATGGTGTTTAAGTAATGACTAATTCACTTTTCATGTCAAATGATTGGATATCTGTCCCATTAAACTTGACAGGGTCCCAATTGTCAGTTTTCTATGACTCTTATATGTTGGACGTTAGTAGGGAACCAACTAAAGGTTGAAAATAAGAACAGGGTACTGCAAGTTTGAGAACAAAGTCATTAATTTTAACACATCTTTGCAACCATGTCAAAATGGCATACATACAATGCAAACTAAAATTTTCTAATGTTCAAAAGATAAATCTGTTCTATATGTTGTCCAATTTTCTCAATTAGGAAGGTAGAACCTAGAATAGCGATTACATTAACATTACGTATGTACCAAAAAATATTTATTATATGCAATGTGTGTTTTTCTTAACATTATGTTGCTTTGTTATAGACAAGGAGAATTTGTGTCTATATGGATTTCCGAATGAAACATGGGAAGTGAATTTGCCTGTGGAGGAAGTGCCTCCTGAACTTCCTGAGCCAGCATTAGGTATCAACTTTGCCAGAGATGGCATGCAAGAGAAGGACTGGTTATCACTAGTTGCAGTTCACAGTGACTCATGGCTGCTTGCTGTTGCTTTCTATTTTGGTGCTCGCTTTGGATTTGGCAAGAATGAAAGGTAAGCAGTTCACAGTGTGCTCACAGATGGTACAGTTGTAATTCTGCTGTTTTACTTGAAAACGAACCATATGAGAAGTGAAGGTTGTCTGTGCCCATATTTATGTGTATTTTGATTAATTAGTCTTCAACCTCTGCAGGAAGAACATACTGCCAATGCAATATTTTAGAATATATATTATGAGCTAATCTACATTTTGTGTGTGTGTCTGTGTAACATATTAAATTTGTGTTCTTGTTCATGTAATTTAGCTATTTACATTGGGTGGTTACATCATTCTGCTACTTAGACATCCTGAAGTCCTTTTACGGACCAAATTGATATGAAAAGAATCAATTAGGGATAATATCCCTTTTATTGAGTTTACTTTGAGGAATTATATGATCAAATAATATATCTATGTTTTGTGCCCTGTTTTGCTAATTTATTTTCTTTCCTCATACTATAGGGATTTTAAAATTTTCGTGGTGTATGGTTTGGTGGTGGTGGTAATTCTTCGTTTATAACACATAACAGCGACTTATATAATTTGTAATGGATCTGAAACAATTTCTTTTGTTTTTGTCTGAGTTGGTCTTGCTGCTCTTATGTTCTAATTTTCTTCCACTTACTGTTTTATGTTTTTCTGTGTCATGTCATGGAACTCGGAATTTTATGAGCTTCTGAACTCATTCATCATGAAGCTTGAAAGCTTTGGAGTTTGGTCTCATACAATTGGTTATTTCCTGAGAACTAACTTTCATTATTTTCTTGTTTGAATATGAATCTCTGTATATATTTTCTGACCCTTATAAAATGAGGAATCAAATGAATACTATTGTTCATTAGCCAGTGAAACTCATCTTTTATGCTTGCATCTTATTTATATTTTCCTCGGAAAGTTAGGTTGCAGTTCATTTATCTTGGGTATATCTGAATCACACCCATTGAATCCCTTTTTAGTTTTTACTGTGTAACTGATGATGAGTCAACTGAATATCTAAAATGAGTAGAAAAACATTAGTCTGATCAAATACAATACTGAGGGATTAGGTGGTAAAGTATGCTGATAATTTCAGTTAAGAGAATGTAAAAATGGCTATTTCCATACAGTTTTGTAGAGTTCACTAAATGTTGTTTCAACATTTGAAAATAATATTACAGATAGGAGGATATTCTCTTATAATTGTGGTTCAAATGGATATTTTCAGGAAAAGGCTTTTCCAGATGATCAATGATCTGCCAACTATCTTTGAAATTGTTACAGGAAGTGCCAAGCAATCAAAGGATCAACCAGCTGCTCACAACAATGGTAACAAAAGCAAATCAAGTGGAAAGATGGTATGTAAATTTCAATTTATTGTTCTAAATATTTTTTTCACTGCCCGCCTGAAATAGTCACTAAGGTCTTCCTGTTGAATGATGCTTTTGTAACAGTCCCGTCAATCTGAGAATCAGGCCAAAGGAGTGAAGATGTCTGCACCGCCGAAAGAAGAGGATGATAGTGGAGAAGAGGAAGAAGATGACGATGAACAAGGTGCGACATGTGGTGCCTGTGGCGATAATTATGGAAATGATGAATTCTGGATTTGTTGTGATATGTGCGAGAGATGGTTCCATGGCAAATGTGTTAAAATTACTCCCGCCAAGGCTGAGCACATCAAGCAATACAAGTGCCCAAGTTGCAGTAACAAGAGGGCTAGAGTTTGAGAATTCACAAAATTTGGACCAGTGTTTAGAAAGTGAAAATATTGTTGCCTTTTCTAGTTCATGCACTTGAATTACTAAGCAGACAGAATTTGAAGTTTTGCTAGTGTTCATTCCTACTGTCTAATCTACTTCGGAATTGTGGCTTTTAGTAGTCATTGACAACAGAAGATGTTATATTATATATGTTCTGCAGTTTCTTGTTTTTATGTTGATGAATATTTCATTTATATTTGTGGGTACCGAAGTGGTAAAGCAACCAAAGTGGGATTGGATCCCAAGATAAGTAGTCCCCAAAATGACTGTGCTACTCGAACAGGCTCTTCGCCAAGCTATCCCTGTATATGGGATCCAAGGTGCACTCCATTTGAGTATTTATTGCTAGTCTAGCATGGTTTAGAAAGGAAAAACAAGGTAGCGTACTAACCATTTTTTTTCACCTTCGTAACACTTTTCTTCCCCAAAAGTGAGGGTTCTTTCTAGCAGGATCTTGAAAAAGTCCTTCGGGAACTGAAGCATGGAGATTCCAACTGGTGGCACCTGCACTTGCATTTGGCATGCTTTGATTCAACTAGTTTTGGGGAACCATTTCTAGAGTGTTTTGCGTTGGCATGATGGGGAAATTGTTCAGTTACCCTTCACCCCGTTTTAGTACTTTAGTTTTCTAGTTTAGACAAAATATTGGTGGAAATTGTGATCGGAGTCTGTTTACTTGAGGACGTATATGCT
>NC_029785.2:124347124-124366478 GCF_000816755.2 Arachis ipaensis | reverse complement strand
ACTTCAAAAAATAGAAATGAAACAGATGGATGAATCAAAGAGCACATTAATAATTTCTTTTTATTTTCTTTTTTATTAATTTAGAGCTTATTATATAAAGGACATGGAATAGAGAGAGAGTTCGAGTTAGGAGGCCACTTTTGTGAATATGATAAATGGAGGTGGGTTGGTTTTTGAATCTCTGACCATTCGCCTATTAACATGCGTCTATAGGCTGCGATGAACGCCAGTAAGAAACAGTTTCGCATAGAGGTGCAATCAATCTGAAACCAATGTACTGTGAGTAGCTTTTGTTCCAAACTCCCTCTTAATACGTTATGCTAATTGAGCATCTATGCTAAGTCAAGTCGGCGATCTCTTTTACTAAATTAATAAATTGTGTCATGTCTCAAAACTGCATGCATAGGATGGCAGCATCATATGACAAGCAATAATACTATAATAGCCGTATCCTAATTTATTTTGCTATATTTAGAGAGGGAGTCAACAAAAGGGATAAGAAAGAAGTGAAGGGTATCCGATTTGGAGATGCTTAATCATATCAATCTTAGCATCACTATTTTTACACAAGATCCCCACTCATTGGAATCTTGATTCCTCCGCAAAAAGAGGGCAATTTATATGCGTTATGAGGCTCAATCTGAACCTCAACCCCAACCCTTGCCAATTCCAAATGGCATGCGGTGCGGTTCCATGACCCAGCTTACCATGCGGGCATGTCATGTTATCCCTCCTTGAACAATTTCCTTTTCTCTTATGCATGGTTCCTTTTGTCCAATAGAAAATGGAGGACAGAGGAGGAACCATTCTGATGAAAAGGTATGAGGTGGGGCGTATGCTTGGGCAAGGAAACTTTGCAAAAGTTTACCATGCAAGGAACCTCAAGACGGGGCAGAGTGTTGCCATCAAAGTCCTTAACAAGGATATGGTGATGAAGTTTGGCATGGCTGAGCAAATCAAGCGTGAAATCTCGGTGATGCGGCTCGTGAGGCACCCCAACATTGTGCATCTCTACGAGGTGATGGCAAGCAAGACCAAGATATACTTTGTGATGGAATATGTCAAAGGTGGTGAGCTTTTTGACAAGGTGTCCCTAGGGAGGTTGAAAGAAGACCTGGCCAGAAAATATTTCCAGCAATTGATGGATGCCATTGATCTTTGCCACAGCAGAGGAGTGTATCACCGCGACCTCAAGCCGGAGAACCTTCTCTTGGACGAAAATGGGAACCTCAAGGTCACAGACTTCGGCTTGAGCGCCTTGACGGAGAGCAGAAAGAGTGACGGCCTTCTTCACACAACTTGTGGAACTCCGGCCTATGTGGCTCCAGAGGTGATTAGGAAGAAAGGCTACGACGGAGCCAAGGCAGATATTTGGTCTTGTGGCGTGATTCTTTATGTTCTGTTGGCTGGATATCTTCCTTTCCGGGATAAGAATCTCATTGAAATGTATAGAAAGATTGCCAAAGCAGATTTCAAGTGCCCTCAATGGTTCCCTGTTGATGCTAAAAGGCTTCTCTACAGGATTCTTGATCCTAATCCAATAACCAGAGTTACTATTCCCAGAATTATGGAGAGTAGATGGTTCCAAAAGGGGTATGAGCACAATGCATTATCCCATCTCCCACCTTTGTCCCCAAGATGGGGTGGTGATGACTGTATCTCCGATGTTGAGGCTGCATTTGCATTTACCTACTCCTCCTCCTCGTCCTTCTCCTACTCAGGAGAAGAAGATGAAGAAGTAGTAGTTCCCATGAAGCTGTATCGCTTCAATGCGTTTGATATCATAGCACTTTCCTCAGGGTTTGATCTCTCTGGCTTGTTTGAGAAAGATAACAGTCAGAGACAACATGCAATGTTTATAACAAGAATGCCACCAGCAGTGATTGCATCAAAGCTGGAGGAGATAGGACAGATGGATAATAGTTTTAAGGTGATGAGGAATAATGGAGTTGTTAGGTTGGAAAAAAGAAATACAAAGGGAACCAGCCAACTCAGCATAGATACAGAGATTTTCCAAGTTACAGATTCCTTTCATGTTGTTGAGATCAACAAGGTACTTGGGGACTCATTGGAATACACCACATTCTTGGAGCACCATCTTAAGCCTTTCCTTGATGAAATTGTTTTGGCTTGGCAAGGATGTCACAACCACCAATAACCAATTAATAATTATAGTAGCATATAGCACTCTACTTGGATTCAAGGTGCTTCCATGCATTCTAATCCAAATGTCAATTCACTATATAGTTGTTTCTTTTTTTTTTCCTTTCAATGTTCTGCCTTTCATAAATTACTTTTCCCTCTATAAAGTCTAATACACAAAATATAAGAAACAAAGTTTTGAGAGATGATTTAAACTTTTTTCCAGCATTATTTAAAATACTCTTACGTTAGTGGTTATTACTTATTAGTTCTATTCAGCTGATATGATTGTACCTTTGAACAAGTTTGATGATATCATAAGACCCCACTTTACCTAAGGATTTTAGCTTTTGACTTGCATCAATACTAAATGTCAATGGCCTATTGGACCAAGTAATTTAGAGTTGAATCCCTGCTTCCCTGACATTCTAAGAGACTTAAGTGTAATGATCCTTGCAGGTATTGTTACAAATATAAACAACTTCAAGGCTAGCAACAAAGAAATTTAACCTTGCTCATTGATTTTATACTCACATGTATAATAAGCACGAAATTCTGGCATCTATTGTTATTCACTGTTGAAGGACTATATGGCAAATACGAACCAACCACTTCCATTTCTACCCGGTATGTGAATCTGATCTGATCTGCCATTGTAAAACAATTAATTCAGTTAAAATAAATGCTACATGCCAATTGCAACTCCTCCATGTTTCCAATGTCGAAATTAAACTCACTAACCATCATCGTTATTGGTAGGATACCATACTATTAGTAATAAAGTTAGAGAGGAGGGTATCCAAATCACATGCTTAATTTTCAATCTCACTAGATAGACACAGATATGAAGCCAATGAGGGTATACAAGACTTTTGTCAAGCTGTCACCATCACTGGTGCCTAATTTATTGTGTAGAGTAATAGGAACTAGGAAGCTAGTACAGTGGTATTCCCACTTAGCTAAGAATGAAATGATATATGAATATTGATATCCCAAGTCATAATACAACAACTACACTAACAGTTAGAGAAAGGTTAATTATCATCCTCTTGTAATGAAAAGCTTCTAAAACTTGGGAAATTGATTTTATTTAATCAAGCAATTTATTGGAAGATAAAAATATAAATAAACAAATAAACTTTAATCGTTTGCATTTTGGATCATGAGTCATGCCCTCATGAGTGCTTTATTAATTGGGTGACGATGAAGTTGGTATCAGATTAAAAAAGAATTTGCCTAATCAAAGCCGGTTCAACATTTCTCTTTGCTTGCAGGAGGACCAAAAGCATTCTAATTCAGCAAACATACATTTGAGAATGATTTTTCCTCAAATGGCAAAAACTTTTTAAGAGGACTTTTCTACAGAGTGTAAATTCAATATTCTCTCAGCTAATATCAAATCGTCAGGCGTTGTCACCTGTAAAACAACAGTTCCCAATTGCATATTAGTTCATGCATTTTGTAGTTCATTCTTCAATGCTAACAACGTCGTAAAATTATGAGACAAGTTTGACTGAATGCCTACCTTGATATTGGTATAAGATCCTTGAGTGATATAAACAGGATGTTTCAAGTGTTCTACAATGGATACATCATCTGTTACCTCAAGACCTTCCCTGTAGACAAGGTGGCGTGGTGCACAATCATACCAGTTAGAAGATTCTATTCTATACAGCCATGATTCTTATCAACTACCAAACCATGTTATAGGATGACAGTATATTTTCCTTTTCCTTTCTTAATAACTGTACATTTTAGGGTGTATTTGGTTTGGGTATAGATATGGGGTAGAATTTCATGAATCTTCTCCTATAATTTACTAATTTTACAATTGCATTTCATTAAGCAAGTTTTACCCCTATTGTACTCCCATACCAAACATATCCTGATGTTTGCAAGTACTAACTAACTATATAAAGCACAAGAATGAAAAACTACCTATTTACAAGCTCAAATCCTTTCTTTAGTAACTCGGGCTTGATTATCTGTAAAAATGGATAACAATCAAAACAATTAACTACTACCCAATTCTTAACCATACAATTGAAGTACAGTATATTATTGTTTACAATTTTTACCTGAGGGGTCTGCATCTCCCATAGCGTTTTTCTGTCCAGTGTTCGAACTACAAATGATTCATTGTTTGCCTGCACAAGGATTCACGGACAAACGTCAGTATTTCCAAATTCATTTTAGAGGAGGAAATATAATAGATGCACTATGTACGAAATCACATAATAAAACAAATTAATCTAAATTGGAAGAAATTCGGTTATGCACACTTTCTTGTAGATAATGCTGCTTCTATTAACTATAAATAAACAGTTAGCTGAGGCTAAAAACATGTCATAGTAGTGCAGCATTTAAAAAATGCTGAGGGGAACAAATAACTGAATTCAATCTCTCACTAATAACTTAACTTCAACTTGCACCAAATTTATTTTAGTGTAGCAAACTAAATATTAAGCTTGTGAATTATCCATCAGGATTTGCTTTTTAAAAAAGTTAAAAAGAAAATTTAAAAAATGGACCCAAAAAGTAACATGAAACATGACTGTGGAAACTGAGTTGCTAAAAAATAACAACAAAAAATACCTCTTTGATTGTGGCCTTCACAGGGACACCAAGAACGGAAGCCCCATTCAACAATCCATCTTTAAGGACCTAAAAAACACATTACAAGTGAGTAGTCTATGCATTCCTCTAAGTTAAATTGTAAACAGACATAGCACCAAACTCAGGAGAGACACGTCACCATGTAACGCAAGCATTTTTAGTAGAACTCTCCCATAACAAGGTCATTTAATTTTTACAATAGAAGAGCCTTAACAGTGAAAACAGTAAAGCACACAGCTTTCTTAACTCTTATTTCATATCAACCTCTGACAGTAGGCTGTAACAACTGATATAAAAATATGGTGGACTTTTTTCCAGACTGTATTAGTGTTGTCTATTAGACAGGGATTCTTTCATTATCTCACTCTCATAAGACTAATCTAACTATATTTATGTGAAACTTTAAGAGAAATCAAAAGCAATTTACGCAGTATCTTGTGCAAGAGACACTTATTCAGCCTAAACCTTTTTCACATCTTCTGATAACACCAGAGGTCTTGCAGAATCATGAATGCAAACAAGCTGCGAGTTTGAATCAACAGCCTGCAAAAGGAAAAGGATATCTAGATATTAAGAATTTTAGTATTCCACTCCAACCCTAATTATCATTCTTTGGAAAGAAAAGCTAAGAAATAAACCAAGATGGGGTGAAAATTATAATCATTAATATTTAAACCCACTCTTCCCCCTTAAATAAATTAACAGAAGAATGAAAAATAAACTGCACATTCCTGCAGCCCATTGTAGACAGAATCCTGTCTTTCTTTTCCAGGAAGTGCAAATTTAAGTTCTACTTTGTCATTCACTTTCGCATCTGAGGGAAAAGAAAAGAATTATTAGTAACCAAGACGCAAATATCTGGTTTACAGAACTTAAGCTAAGGAGGAAGGGAAGAAACCTTCAAAAATGTCCTTGTATGAAGGATCACAAACGACAATGATTTCTTTCACTTCAACCATGCGCGAGAAAGTGTAGAAACTACAAAGGATTGACATATATATATCAAGTCATATTGTAAATGAATAAATGAATGAATGAAACACACTATAAAGCATAAGAGGATACAAAGGCCAAACAAAATCAATAGAGTGCCAATTATGTCTCTTGAAATCATGGTCTTAGCATCAATAATATCATACTGAACATCAATAGGTGGTCCAACATTAAGATTAGGATAAGTTTCGATACTATATTATAACTGAGATGTTACCTATAGAGTGCAATTGGTTGACCTAGAAGTGGAAGATACTGCTTGGGCATGTTAGCCTATTTGCATCCATAAGAAAGATGAATGGGTGAGTGTGAGAAAAAATTGTTTGAAATACATAACAAGAGGAAAGAAAACTGACACCCATCCTCTTCCCCTGGCCTCCAGCGAGTAGGACAACGGAGACACTTTTTTCTTTAACAATAGACGACTCCTGCACAACAACAGACAGAGAGAATTTGAAGGATTGATATGATATGAAATTGTAAGGATTTGTAAGTAGCTTACTTGGGGAGTTTGGGATTGGGATTGGGTAGAGCAGAGAGTAACGGTTGATTTAGCAATGGAAGCATTTGTCCTTGAAGTGGCAATTTGAAGCGCTGACAAGACAAAGAAACAATGAGTTGATTGGCAAATGGCAAGGAAAGAAAATTGAAAAGGCGTTGACTTTTTAGTTGCCTGCATTTGGGAAGGAGGATCTCTCGGGAAGGAAATGACGAGGTCTTGCAAAACATAGACGCCCATCAGAACAGCCAAGGGGACGATTCAGACACATAGTAGCTTGAAACTGAACAACCGCCATCTCAATTCTCAAAACAATAACTGCCTCGCCTGGTCCACAAACAATTCAATTCTTAATACTTAACGGTATATGTATATGATATCATAGCAAAAGCAGAACAACCATGAGCAATTCAAGTTGAATAGCAATGAATTGAAGTTGAGAGGGAGGGCCGAGGAGGAGGCCTACCTGAAATGACGCAATGGCAGAACTCGCACCAATGAGCTCCGGCGACAGCAGAAGACAGCTGAGAGACCAAGAGACTCAGACAGGACGCAGAGTAGACGACCCAGCTGCTACTACTACTCGTAACACGGTGGATTTTTTTTTGGTAATTTCATTTTTGGCCAAAGAAACTTAATATTTTTCATAGGCGATGAACTGAGTTGGATGAAGCTGATTGGTGCACTCTGTGATTGTGGGACCCATATTACCTGTAGAAGTCAATTATGGTAGGATCAATTTGGTCCAAGTTGGTTTCTCCTGTTGAATTAGGCGGAAAGTAATTTTTATGTTGGTAATTTGAAGAAAGGAACAAATCAGACGTCTAAATTTTTAAATTTGATCAAATTCAATACACTAATTTCTACTTTTAAAAAGTAAAAACATTTGAAAATATAAAATAGGATTCACCATTTTTTCTTTTAAAAAATTAAAAGTTTTCAAAAATAGAAATCGGAACGAATAATTTATTGATTTGTTAAATAGTTTCTAAGAGTTGTCTCCTTAGAGGGTAAAGTTATCCTCTTTTTTCCATTTCATGTTGTTTCCCATTTTGTATTGTTCATGGGGTTTATCTAGCTTTGCTTTCCTTTTTGTTCTTGTTGGGTTAAATTTGTCTTTTGGTGTGTGGGTAATTTTGTTAAAGTGTTGTTCATGCGTGTGTATGCCTCATTTTAACGTTAGAAAACAATGCAGAAGAATCAAAAGATGTTTGGTACTATAGTCTTTACTCTTTAGTATTCTTCCCTGTACTCTGTGGTTCAGTTTTTGGAAGGAGCACTGCTCATAGTGTGTTTGTATTGCAATCCAGGAGCTAGAGCATTACCCTCCTCATTGAAACCAGGGACAAAACAAGGTATGCTTCTTTCCTTTTCTGGATTGGCTGATTTGAGGGCTTAGTTATTTGAAAATTTTTGAGTCTGCAGGTTATGGATGTTCCCGCTGTCTTCCTTGTCAGAAGCAGAGAAGGTTCTAGGAGAAATATCTAATTATAAAGTTCAGGTAATAATTCTTCTATTTTCATTTTCTTTATAATTGGGAAACTGATGTTATTATTTTCTATCTGAATGAGAATTGAGCTTGGCTTATATAATTCCGTTGGGGGGAAGCTGGTCAAGTATTTGGGATTCCATCCATATAGTAGTTGTTATAGCAAAGTAAATTTTTGTTTCGCAGTACATATTTTTCCATGTTGATGGTCCTTTTGCTTTGTCACTTTGGCATTATTCCATCCATATTTGTGTTTTGCATCTATATCTCGAGACTAGTATAGCATCATGCAGTTCTGGTTATTTATGTTTGAGCTAGTTATGGAACATAATTCTTGTGCTTATTGCTTTTATTGCAATTGGTTCCCCTTAATGTAGGACCATAAGTTGAATGAATTAAATTGGCTGAACAGTGTAGTGAAAATGTCAGCATATGACATTTTAATACGTATGCCACAATAAACACGAATTGTAAACTAGATTATATGTTAATTCTTATATTTCATCCATCTTCCAGTCGCCCCAAATCATTGTGTATGCTTAATTTGAAAGTTTGATTGCTTCAAGTTTTTTTTCTCTTGCTTCCATCTTTCTATTTCATTTGGGCTATTGGTGGTTATCATGTGGCTATTGGCAGGTTGCAAGTTTCTTATATTTGCGCACCATCAGCCAACGATAGATGCAATACATGAGTGGCTTCTTGTAAGACCAGTTCAATTTTACTCATTTTTTTTATATTGGAAATTATAAACACTTACAAAAACTGTTGAAAATTTTCAGAAGAAAAAAGTGGGTTGCATCTGGATTGATGGAGGTACACCTGCTGCACAAGGCAACAATTGGTTACAGATTTCCAGGAAAAGATTATATCAAGGCAGCTCTGGTATGGTGCTATTTTTCGTTGTGCATTTCTTCCATGTGTTTCCGTTATAAGCATCTTTTCTGTTGTATTGGTTAGTATTTGTGCTTGAGATATAATGATTTCATGTGACATGTTATCATGTAGCAATCCATTAAAGCTGGAGAAGTTGGATTAACTTTAACTGCTGCAAGCACAGTTATCTTTGCTGAACAATCCTGGACTCCAGATGACCTAATTCAGGCCGAAGATCGCGCTCATAGAATTGGCCACGTATTCTCACTCTCATTAAGTAGAAAGGAGAGAGTTGTTACTAGTTGCATGACAACATTAAGAAAACAGATAGGATCTCAAATGAAAAGAACTCTCATATCTAAATTTTTGAGTAGCAAAGACAACATGCGCTCTTCTGTTTTTTTTACTAGTTAGTACTTGTTTACAGGTCTCATCAGTAAATATATACTACTTGTTGGCAAATGATATGGTTGATGACATCATATGGTAGGTTCTGTTATTTCTGCAGTCTTTCGCTGCTTGGTATAACATTGACTTAACATTTATTATGCATTGATGATCTAAATTTTTACATCTTAGGGATGTGGTGCAATTCAAACCGGATAATTTGGGGCAGGTACATTTCTACATCTTCTTGAACTATCATATGTAATGCAAAATGTACATAATGCTTAGTTTCAAGGTTTCTATTCTGGTTTATATTTATATTTTGTCAAGATTTATACTCGAGTAGTATTTGAGAGTTAACTTTTTGATGTTTTTAAGAAACCATTCTGAATTTTAGTTATTGAAAAATCAGATGTTAGATGGCCATGAGAACACCTTAGCTGTGTCAAATAATCAGCCATTGAGTAGCCCTGCAAAGCATACTACTATTGAGCATAGCCCTTCAAGGCAGAGAACTCTTGACCAGTTTGTCAGAAGATGTGATAAAGTGGATAGGTCGGAACATCAGCCTGACCTGAGACGGACCTGTCAGTCATGACTTGCGAGATATGCAAAATGGATTTTGGCAAGTGAATCGGAGCCTAAATGTTGATGTCTGCATGCAGAAGTTTTCCCGTAGTATTTAACCACATGTGCTTACATGGGGAATTCACCTATGATGACACAAATGCCTTTTGAAGCCGAAATCCATTGTACAACAAATAATAGATTTTGAGTAGAACTGAGGACACTAAACTATGTTGCTTATGCTGGAGATAATGGTTTGGTTATGTGAAATATATATTGGAAGAAAATGTTGATAAAGTCACCCTTAGATTTTAGGTTTCCACTTCTTGTTCTTAACTTTTTGCTTCCCTATGTTTTTTAAATTTCTTTACATCCATATGCATGTATCATTATATTTTGTAGAAATGATCATCTTTGAAAGAATAGACTCATAGAACTCCTCTGTAGCACTTCCATTAAAACTGACCACCACATTAGCTTATTTTGTTTAGGAACATGACCTATTCTGATAATGTTACTTTTTCCCTTAAATTTATACAAAGTTACAAACATATAAATAAAAAAATCATGTCAGGAATGACATTAAAAAAAAAACTAAAAATAACATCATTATTTCCCTTCAATCATTTAGAAACTTGATTTGAATTTTTGTAACTTGGACATTCTTTTTATTTTCTTATTTTCTTAATCTAATCAATAATGTAATCAATTGACAATATTATAAATGACTCAAATCAAATTTTTTAACTAAATTTTTCAAACAAGAGTCATTCTAATTTTAAGTGAAACTTCAAAATGTTTCTTTTGACATAATACGTGTGGACTATTAGTTCAATTAATTATTTAAAATGCATCATGTATTTTGAAATAGAAAGCAGTGAGTTGATCATTTAATATGCTCAGCAGCAATAATGTAAATATCTCAAAAAGCACAGGTAATTTTGTATGCTGAGCAAAAGAGAATATAGACACAATTCAACCAAGATTATATTACTGAAAGACATTAATATTTAATTCATTGTTCATTCGTAATCCTATTGAAAACGACTAAGGATAATAACAAGCCACAAGAAATAACAAGAAATGTTACTATGACATAGTTGTCCTGTGCTGAAATCTTCCTCCCTTAGTAGGTGGCCAAACAAACGCATGGCGCATACAATTAGTAAGCCCACAGTCCTCCATGGTGAAGACACTCTTCCTATGGACAGTCACTTGTAAGAAATCTCGCTCCATGGGAGGAGCCCCACTGTCAAGTTGCAATGCTGCAAAGTCCACGGACAGTGTGAAAACTGAGAAGCAGAGCGCATGTGAATTAGATTTGGAATAAACTAGATCCCCAGAGAGTATTGCACACAGCTTCCCGTTGCCAAGGTCAACAAAATTGAATCTGGCCGATTCTCCCATCCTGGGTTGAATACCCTCAAAACATACATCAAGGTATTGATATAATGCGACACGGCCATTCTGGTGGTTAACGAGAATGGCAAAGACCTTGTTTAAAGGTCCCTTAGGAGGAGGTTCCCCCACATATTCATTTGTAAGGCAAACGGTGTAGTTGCTGCTGCCAAGACCCGGAAGAGACACAGAAATGTGTGGGTGATAAGTAATAAGACCGTAGTTATCACCGGGAATGAGCCTATCCTTTATGAAGTTCGAAAGATTGTTAACAGAGGCGGGTTTAGTCGTCCAATTTTCTTTTATGGGGTCGAAGCGGGCCAAACAGATGTCTCTTCTACTCGATGAAAAAAAGAGGTTGTTGTTGAGGACGAACATGCTATATCGGAAATATGAGTCGCTGACAGTAGGAGGAGCGATTAACGGTTTCCAAACTCTAGATCCAGAACAAAGGACGTAAGAGCTAGATGAATCTTTGACCCGTGATTCCATATTATAGAAGTAAACATCGCCTGAGCCTGGCGTGTTTGTGATGAATGCATCGTGAAAAGGGAGCGGTGCATCATCCAGTGATTCTGCACGCTCAATTCTGCGCTCCCCAAATTTGAATTCGTAGATTGGCCAGGAGACCCTCGCACGCCGAAGTCTACCCGGCGCCCAGCACACTGCCATATAGATCTTGGAGTCGAACTCGAAAGGACACAATTCACGCTCTGGAAGTTCCAAATCGAAATCGAACGGTGGTGGAGGCAAACAATTCCAATCTTTGACATCAACTTCTTGTTTCTTTAAATTGCTTAGTTTGATCACAAACAACTTTTCATACGACACAAGGCAAATGCACGCTTCCTTTGCCATTTCAACCTGCTCCGTTTGTCGTTTTTTTGACTCAGCAACATCCAATTCCGCCATCACTCTCTCCGATCTAACGAGATCGGTGATGCTGCGGCAGCAAAAAGCTAGGAAAGCACTGGATAGTTAAAGGCTGTGAGGTCCCTCAGTGAAATCAAATGCCTGCACATGAGGATAGGGGCTTCTTGCTCCATGCAAAAAGGAATTTTAAATAAAAGGATAAAATATATTTGTTGCGAAAGTCACTCAAGTAGTCAAATACGCTTAAAACGAATATTTTTAAATAATTAAAATTTAATATATATAATTGATGAAGTCATGAAACTATGTTATTTTTATCAAAATTATATTAAATAAATTGATATGGCCAAAAAATTGATAGTTTATATTTTGAATTGGTCTAAATTAAGATTTTTTTTTTATAAAAAATAACTACAATATTCCTATTATAAAGACTAATTAAAATATCCCTATATATATATATATAAACTCTAAATTTTAACCCTATGACGACAGAGAAGAAAATGGCTATAATTTAGGATTAATTATTTAATTACAAATTTTAAAATTTAGAAAATTAGAATTAATAATTACACACATTCGCACTACATACGGTTACTTCCAATTTTACCATAATCTCCCAATTTCTTGTCTATGCTCAAAATTTGTCGTCGTCAATTTCCGGTCCACTCCCAAAACTCGTTGTCGGTATCAGAGACGGCCATTCTGATGCATCAAATACTGCCGTTTTTCCTAACACCATTCAGCCGCTGCCCGTGCACGCCGTCGCAATCTCATCCCGCGCCGTTGTACCCCCGATAGCCTGTCGACGCCCATGCATCCCACGCCAATATTGCTGCAACCTGACCGCGCGCAATATTTTTTTATTTAATTTTATAAAAAGACCTAAATATCATTTTCTTTATGTTGGACAAAATCTATCTCTTTAAATTAATCAAATTTTAAAATTGAGCTAACTTATATTTATAAATTTAAATAATTTAAAAATAAAACATCAGATTGATTATTCATGTACAGTCAATCATGTTTATACTCCTCTATAAACTCTAATTTCTGATGTTTATTCATACAAAAAAAAAAGAACATATCTAAAAAATAAAAAAAATTCAAAAGAACTGTTCTAGTGCTCTTCATCTTTCTTGGGTTTTCTTACATCTCTCTCAAAGAACGTCTCTCTCTCTCAATTCTCAGACTGAAACTCTCTCTCCTTTCTCACACTAGCTCAATACAGTCTCTTTCAGTCTCACTCGAATCTCGTCTCAGTCACACTCATCGGCGTCTCCACGTGTCGCGGTCTTTCCTAGGATCCTCGTCGTCGGCGACAGAAACAACTCGTCGGGTCGTCGTCGCTCGTCGTCTTCTGGTTTTGGGACCTCGTTATCGCCGTAGACCGTAGTTCGTTGGTGAGTCCCTACATCGTTGCTTTCCCTGTTCTGTCTTTTCCAGATTTTTCTTCTCCTTGTATTTTGAGATGATGTTGAATTGCTAACCAATTAATTCACTTTGTTTATGATCTAAATGTTGTTGTAAATCATTATCGGTAAAATCATTGTAATAATTCTCTTAAAATTGTTCATTTTATAATAATTGATTCAAAGAAGTTGTACCAACTTGATCTTGAAGAAGAAACAAATTATCTTTTGGGAAAGAGGAAGAAGAAGAAGAAGCCCTTCCGAGTGGAGCTTCCACGGCATCTGCCAAATTTTTTTATGCTTTCATAAAATTCAATTGCAATACCATATCTAATGCGTTTGTTTGTTGTGTTTCAGGTATTTCTAGGAATTCTTTGCACAAGAGGCGCACCACAGGTGGAAAGAAGAAGGTTTGAGGTTTGGAGGAAGAAGAGAAAGTATGCTTTCACTCTCTTTTTCAATTCTCTGTTTTTCTTAATTTTTTTTCGAAGTGCCTTAGTTTCTCTTAGTTTCAAAACCAAATCCTCCCAAACTTCAATCCTTGTCTGAATTTCAACCCAAATCTTCTGTCCATATTCAATACCAAGATGATGGCACAGAACTTTTTAGTTGATTTGAATAAGCCCCTTGTTGATCGATGATTCTAATATTTACTTGGATCACTAATTTCATGTTATTGCTTTTGGATCATATATACAGTTGTAGTAATTTTTAGAGACTGATTTTGAATATTTTTCTCAAATTGACGTTATTGCTTGAGATTTTATGTGTGGACATGCAAATGGCCTTCTATTTCGGTTGTGGTCAATGATACTAAAGGCTATAACAAACAAATTAATAAAATTGTGTCACTGCACATATGTAAGAAATCATTAAAAATTTTCAAGTGCATATGCTCTATTTCCATGTGCTGGAGGTGGGTGGATGGTGTATCTAAACCTATGCCATTTAAGCAAATTGCTTTGATACTACCCTAGACTGGCATCTCAGTTGCATTTGGCATTTACTTTTGTAGTCATGTAACTTATTCTCAGTTGCTACTGTCTGGTTGTTGGTTGAATAGTGTATATTTCATTCTCTCTCCTTGATCATCCTTTATTTCTTTTGCCTTTCTTTTTGTATGGTTGGAATTTTGGATTTTTTGAGAGCAGTTGTTAAGATTTGGTTCGTGGTTGCTGAATTGTACTAGCGTGTGAACATTTCAGGATTTATGGCCATCTGAACTAGGATTACATAAGAATAAACATATATAGAACTTTCTTTTGTCTAGGATGTCACATAAAATAGGGTAAAGATTTAAGAAAAAAAAATGAGTGAATCATCTCTAAACAATTTTGTAAACTTCAGCAGAATTAAATGACATTCTCTCATTTAACATGATGGAAATAAGATTGTAGAATGATTAGCATTTAGCATTACTGAGTGGGTTTGTTTTGCAAATATGGTTTCCCAGGCTTATTTCTTGTTGGATTTTTCATCATAGTTGGAATTGAAGCTGCCAAGGGGTTCAAGTGCCTTCTAAACAAGTTGAATATGTGTTCAGAAAGTGGTAATAACTCTGTAGAGTAGATAGCCCACAATGCCAGGAAGGGCAGAGTTGTTTAAATGGATAGAGTAGATAGCCCCTAATGCCAGAAAGGGCAGGGTTGTTTAAATAGATGCCATTTGAAACTCTCATTGCCAATGTATGAGCTGCTTGTGTGATGGCTGCCCTTTCCACCGTAAAGGAAGCAGTAAGTTTCAATTTTGCTATTCTGTCTCCCAGTGCTCCAATATTTGCTGCATTTGCTAATTTCTAACCTAATAATAATAGGATTACAATTAAATTAGATACCAATGAGAAATTGTTACAATTGTGTCTAGATACATTAGATACCAATGAAAAACATTATGCAGATATTACTGAAGATCAATTTGATTTTCATTCATATTGCTTGAGGAAAATGACTTTGCGTACTTATATGAAAATGCTTAAATTTCAAGACCGGTTGCACTCACGTGTTTATTTTGAGAAAGCAACAGCTGGAGCTATCAGGTGAATGTCATGTTTTTTTTTGTTGGTTTATTACAATTGTTGTTATATTTATTAATGTTGTTCATGCTTTGGCTAACTGGGTTAGCACATGTGGGAAGCCCTACACTACACTTCCTATTCTTTACTAGCAATATCAAAACTATAATTAAATTGCGGAACCAGATATATCTCAACCATCTCAATGATCTTCTTTAAGTAACCCTTCAGAAACTACTTATACTGCCATATCTGTTACCCATAATTCGAACAACGATATTAGTCATACTACAGAATTAGGGTAATTATAAATTGTTGGTTTAATTTATTTGGTTTGGTGTACAGAAAAAATAAATCAAACATCTTGACCCAAGGAACAAACAATTAAGTCCACACACTGTGGTCCATCATAACTAAGCCAAAGCTTATCACAAGTCCATGAACCAAATATGTGGAAATAAAGAAATGAGCCTAAAATCATTCAAGCCTCATATGGTTACCTACTCCCACGTTCAGATACTTGAACCCCAAATTTATTTCAATTAATTTTCTTGAAGCTTCCACCGAAAGCCAAAAGTCCTCTCTTCTCTCTCCCCTCTCTTTTCACTTCGATCACGTCATTTAGCAAGAAAGAAAGAAAGAAAAAAAACTAGGAGAAAATATGGTGAGATTTGTAAGAAAAAGCCAATGAGAGGTAAAAGGCAGTGAGTTAAACTAGGAGAAAAATCATAAGATATTTCAGAGTTTTTTTGTACATCTTTCTATTTTGTTTCATGATCCTGTGGTGATTTCTTTACAAGTTAGGTTAGCACTTGGCTGTTGAAAGTTAGGTTGAGCCTTAGTCAAATTTAGATTGGGTTAGAATCAGGATTTGTCCCAGATAGGATTGGGTAGATCCTATGAAAGACATTGATGTATGTAATGTGTTGAAAAGGCTAGTGAAATTCCATTATAATTGTGATGGAGACTGGATGTAGGTTACATTGCACCAAGTAGTTGAACCAGGATATATCTGGGTGTTACTTTTTCTTCTCTACTTTGCTTCTGTTTCTATTTACTTAAGAGACAAAATAAAAATGTCTCTCAACTCGATATGAGACAAAAGTAAAAACATCTCCTAAGTTTCCTTGAAAAAGTAAAGTAATATTCAGTAAAAAATAAGGCTAAGATTCAACCCCCTATTCTCTCAGCCGCTGATAACCATCAATTGGTATCAGAGCTTGGTCTCAAAGAGATTACGCTTTGTAGTTTGGAGAAAAGATCCTGATGACGAACAACAACGGTTCCAATATGGTGACCTACACAACAGACATCCGTTCTTCAATGGAAAGAACTACAGCTATTGGAAGGAGAGAATGAAGATATTTGTTTAGTTAGTATATTACAACATTTAGAAGATAATCTTGAATGGTCCCCAAGTCCCAACCAAAACAGCAGCAGATAGTGTAGTCATTTCTAAGACTGAGGCCGAATGGAATTATGAAGATAAAAAGAAGATAGAACTCAACGCCAAAGTTGTCAATATGCTCAACTAGTACTGTGCTATCAGCTTCGAGGAATACGAAAGATATCAACCCTGCCTTTCCTGACGTTGGGGTCTATCTACTCTACAGTTCTCAGAGTTATTACCACTTCCTGAACACATATTCAGTTTGTTTAGAAGCCACTTGAACCCCTTGGCAGCTTCAATTCTAACTATGATGGAAAATCCAATAAGAAATAAGCTTGGGACACCACATTTGCAAAACAAACCCACTCAGTAATGCTAAATGCTAATCATCCTGTAATCTTATTTTCATCATGTCAAATGAGAGAATGTCATTTAATTCTGCTGAAGTTTGCAAAATTGTTTAGAGATGATTCACTCCTTTTTTTTCCCTAAATCTTTACCCTATTTTATGTGACATCCTAGACAAAAGAAAGTTCTATATATGTTTATTGTTAGGTAATCCTAGTTTAGATGGCCATAAATCTTGAAATGTTCACACGCTAGTATAATTCAGCAACCACAAACCAAATCTTAATAACTACTCTCAAAGAATCCAAAATTCCAACCATACAAAAAGAAAGCAAAAGAAATAAAGGATGATCAAGGGGAGAGAATGAAACATGCACTATTCAACCAACAACCAGACAATAGTAACTGAGAATAAGTTATATGGCTAGAAAAGTAAATGCCAAATGCAACTGAAGATGCCAGTCTAGGGTAGCATCAAAGCAATTTGCTTAAATGGCATAGATTTAGATACACCATCTACCCACCTCCGGCACATGGAAATAGAACATATGCACTTGGAAATTTTCAATGATTTCTTACATACGTGCAGTGACACAATTTTATTAATTTGTTTGTTATAGTTTTTAGTCTCATTGACCACGACGGAAATAGAAGGCCATCTGCATGTCCACACATATAAGATCTCAAGTAATAACGTCAATTTGGAAAAAATATTCAAAATCAGTCTCCAAAAATTACTACAGCTGTAAATATGATCCAAAAGTAATAACGTGAAATCAGTGATCCAAGTAAATATTAGAATCATCGATCAACAAGGGGCTTATTCAAATCAACTACAAAGTTATGTACCATTATCTTGGTATTGAATATGGATAGAGGATTTGGGTTGAAATTCAGACGAGGGTTAAAATTTGGGAGAATTTAGTTTTGAAACTAAGGCACTTCAAAAAAAAATATAGAAAAACAGAGAATTAAAAAAGAGAGTGAAATCATACTTTCTCTTCTTCCTCCAAACCTCAAACCTTCTTCTTTCCACCTGTGGTGCGTCTCTTGTGCAAAAAATTCCTAGAAATACCTGAAACACAACAAACAAACGCATTAGATACGGTATTACAATTGAATTCTGTGAAAGCATAAAAAAATTGGCAGGTGCCGTGGAAGCTCCACTGGAAAAGAGCTTCTTCTTCTTCTTCCTCTTTCTCAAAAGATAATTTGTTTCTTCTTCAAGATCAAGTTGGTACAACTTCTTTGAATCAATTATTATAAAATGAACAATTTAAAGAGAATTATTACAATGATTTACAACAATATTTATATCAGAAACAAAGTAAATTAATTGGTTAGTAATTCAGCATCATCTCAAAATACAAGGAGAAGGAAGATATGAAAAAGACAAAATAGGAGAACCGACGATGCAGGGACTCACCAACGGACTACGGTCTACAGCGAGGTCCCGAAACCAGAAGACGACGAGCGATGACGATCCTAGGGAAGGCCGCGACACGTGTAGACGCCGGCGAGTGTGACTGAGATGAGATTCGAGTGAGACTGAAAGAGACTATAGTGGGCTAGTGTGAGAGAGAAGAGAGAGTTTCAGTCTGAGAATTGAGAGAGAGACGTTCTTTGAGAGAGATGTAAGAAAACCCAAGGAAGATGAAGAACACTAGAACAGTTCTTTTGAATTTCTTTTGTTTTTTAGATGTGTTCTGTTTTTTTTTTTTGTATGACTAAACATCAGAAATTAGGGTTTATGGAGGAGTATAAGTATAATTGACTGTACATGAATAATCAATCCGATATTGTTTTATTTTTAAATTATTTAAATTTATAAATATAAGTTAGCTCAATTTTAAAATTTGATTAATTTAAAGAGATAGATTTTGTCCAACATAAAGAAAATGATATTTAGGTCTTTTTATAAAATTAAATAAAAAAATATTGCGCGCGGTCAGGTTGCAGCAATATTGGCGTGGGATGCATGGGCGTCGACAGGCTATCGGGGGTACAACGGCGCGGGATGAGATTGCGACGGCGTGCACGGGCAGCGGCTGAATGGTGTTAGGAAAAACGGCAGTATTTGATGCATCAGAATGGCCGTCTCTGATACCGACAACGAGTTTTGGGAGTGGACCGGAAATTGACGACGACAAATTTTGAGCATAGACAAGAAATTGGGAGATTATGGTAAAATTGGAAGTAACCGTATGTAGTGCGAATGTGTGTAATTATTAATTCTAATTTTCTAAATTTTAAAATTTGTAATTAAATAATTAATTAAAATTTTTAATTTAAATTTTTTATTTTTTTTAAATTTATTGTTCACATTGTTTTTAATCATCATTATTTTCTTATATTT
>NC_029785.2:124282827-124346698 GCF_000816755.2 Arachis ipaensis | reverse complement strand
TCTGGATTTATAAGAAAAGAAATACAACCTGTTTTAGATAGAGAAATTTAATTAGTTTAAAATTTTAACTCGATTGAATATAAATATTTAAATTTATTAAATTTTTATTTTGTAGTCTAACTAATAAGTACATGTCAGTTAGTTTTATAAAATTAAAAAAAATATTTTTTTATTTTTATTTAATTAAAAGAGCGTTTTAGTAAAAGTGGTGATATAATATATATTTTAAACAAAAAAATTAAATGCTTATGTGAAAAATAAATTTTACATGGCTAATTATTATTTGTCTATATTTTAAAAGGGTAATGCTAGGGAGACAAAAAAAAACAGCCAGAATTTATCTTATTTAGCATTCATTAATTGTCGCAATAATTAATGAATGCTAAATAAAACAAATTATGACTGTTTTTGGCTAATTTTCTTTGGTTACCAAACATTATTTCTTGATTTGTTAATTTCTTTGATTTGTTAAATAGTTTCTAATATAAGAGGTGTCTCCTTAGATTTTTGGAAGAATCCAGTATCGAAAACGCTGAGACGGAAGTTGTGAGTGAGCTGAAGTGGCTACTAGAGCAGAAGATTGAAGTCGGCCAGGACAAGGAGGCGCTCTTCATTCACACCTTTTGCAAAAAAAAATTATTTATAATTTGCTTGATCGGAATGACGAGGCGAAGGAACAATTTGCCAAGTATCAAGAGTTGTCACCAAAGAAGTTTGAAGTGGAGGTAGAGGACTGCACAAGAACTCGATTCTCTTGAACGTGATGCTTTCCAGAAAATTGCTCAACTTCACAACTCTTCTACCCCCTCCTTCTTCTCAACAATTCAATCTACAACAACATCATTTTCCAAAACCACCGTCTGCCAACCATTCCCAACCCTTCCCACCAAACCCCATTTTCGATTCCATCCTCAAAGGGTAAAGTTATCATCTTTTTTCCGTTTCATGTTTCCCATTATGTATTGTTCATGGGGTTTGTCTAGCTTTGCTTTCCTTTTTGCTCTTGTTGGGTTAAATTTGTCTTTTGGTATGTGGGTAATTTTGTTAAAGTGTTGTTCATGAGTGTGTATGCCTCATTTTAATGTTACAAAACAATGCAAAAGAATCAAAAGATGTTTGGTACTATAGTCTTTACCCTTTAGTATTCTTCCCTGTACTCTGTGGTTCAGATTTTGGAAGGAGCATTGTGGTGCACAAACTAACTGACAAGTGCATCGGGTCGTACCAAGTAATACCTCAGGTGAGTGAGGGTCGATCCCACGAGGATTGAGGGACTAAGCAACAATGGTTGATTAATTTACTTAGTTAGACAAGCAGAAAATAGTGTTTGAGAGTTCAAAAGTATTAAACAGTAAATTCAGAATATCACAATGTAGGCAAGTAAATAAGTTGGAAAAACAATATGGAGAAGGCAGTTAAGGCTTCAGAGTTATCTATTTTTCGGATTGACTTTTCTTATTAATTTATTTTAATCATGCAAGATTTAATTCATGGCAAACTATATGTGACTAGACCCTAGTTCCTTAGACTTTTCTAGTCTCCTCTAACTTTCATCAACCGTTAATTTCTTGGTCAATTAATTCCAATTAGGGGGTGAAGTTTAATTCTAGTTATCATGCTACAAAAATCCTAATTATCTAAATATAAGAGGATTATATGTTACGTATCTCGTTAAGTCCAGATAATTAGAATTTAGGAGAAATTATTTTCAAGCTGTTGTTCAAGTAAAGAGCTTTTCCAAGTTATACAAGAACTCAATTAGAAAGAGAGTCATACTTCCGTTCCACCCAAATTCATAAGATAAAGAACAAAAACAATTCTTAAATTATAAATCAGTACATGAATTAAAATACAAAAACAATAGAATCAATCCATACAAATAGACAGAGCTCCTAACCTTAACAGTGGAGATTTAGTTGCTCATGGAAAAGAGTGAAAACTAGGATTTTCTTAAACTGTAAATTTGGAATGAGGTGGAATAATGTTGGCATCCCCCGAAGAGAAGTTTCTTTTCTCTTTTATATCTAATCCTAATTAATTTAAAATCTATATTCTAAAACTAATATAATATCTTTTTCTATTTATAAAAATTAAAGTTTAAATCAGAATTAAGTATAGCAATCAGCGTTTTCTGCGTTTTCTGCATGTCACGCGTACGCGTTGGTCACGCGTACGCGTCGATGGTCTTCTTCGCGTGTCACGTGTACGCGTCAGGGACGCGCACGCGTCGCTGTGCAAATCTCCAAATCACGCGCGTGCGTCAGGTACGCGCACGCGTCGCTCCTCGCTGGTCATCTCCTTTAATTCTTGTGCTCGTTCCATTTGTGCAAGCTTTCTCTCCATCCTCTAAGCCATTCTTGCCCTATATAGCCTTCTTCTCTTTTTTTACGGAAACTTCATCAAATCCAGTCGAATGCTACCTAAAATAAACAGAATTGTACACGACTCAAAGTAGCATCCATAGTGGCTAAAAGATAATTAATTCTTGATTAAACTCAACAAATTGAATGCAAATTCACTAGGAAAAGATAGGAAAGATGCTCACGCATCACAACACCAAACTTGAATTGTTGCTTGTCCTCAAGCAACCAAAATAAGTGCAAGATTAAGATGTGAATTTGCATGAGAAGTGAGAGTTCAGTTATGCTTGTGTCTCTTCTTAAAGTGGGATTTATCTATTGCAATTCTGAATAGTTTTGGCATCTCACTCTCCTTTGAATCAGAGGAATGTCAATGTCATGTGGAATTATAATTCGGATCATATTTTGTGTTCTCTGATCTTTATACCTCAGTTAAATCCTTGAACACAGCAGATATCCCTTAATTCTCAATTAACTGGTGCTTTGCACCTTGAGCCTAGCCGTGACTTTAAATGTTCTGTCTCAAGGGTTAATTGACATAAGAACACCACAAGCACTTAACTGGGAAACTCTTTTTAAGTTTTGATTTTTTTCTTTCAGCTATTCCCAGACAGTGGTGCTCAAAGCCTTTGGCATACTCTACTAATTGTAATTGATCTCAACTCTAAATGTTTTGTCTCAATGATTACTTGACACAAGAACACCATAAGCATATGACTAGGAAAACAACTCTTTAAGCTTTTAATCATGTTTGACCTCCCTAGTCATTGATGCTCAGAGCCTTGGACCTTGGTTTTATATCATCTTCTCCCTTTTTTTTTGCTGTTTCTTTTGCTTCAAGGATTAACTATCACTAATTTTCAGAAAATTCATAATACTTCTCTAAATTCTTTTTCCTTATACGTCAATATTCCTTGATTCAAATTCAAACATGCACGGTTTATGTCATGCATTCAGAATCACAGAGAACACTACCACATTTGATTAAATGAGACTACTCTTAAAAAAATAAACTCAATTTCTCATGCATTACATCCCCTTTTTCTTCTTTCTTTTTGATTTCATGCTCAGTGCAATACATGAGACACCTTTCAGAATTAAAGCAACTAACAGAAATTTTGAAATAACAGAACTAAACTAGAACCTAGGAATCTAACTAATAAAGGATCATGCAATAAACAAAGAAAAATATAAAAAAAACGGAACATAACATAGTAAGAGCGGGAAGGAATATAGAATGAAAGGAATTCAACCACCTCAGTTATCCTAGTGGCCGTTTTATTTTTCAGGCTGTACTCATCTGTGAAGATGATTCACCTCCCTTTGGTACCATAAAAATAAACAGAAAAATCATCAGCGAAGTGACAACACCAAACTTAAAGATTTGCTTGTCCTCAAGCAAAGAAGAACTGAAAACAGAGAGGGACATAAAAAGACATAAAAAAAAATAGTATGATGAAAGAAGAATAAAAGGATAAAAGAACAAGAGAGAATTAGGATTGGGGGGTGGATGATTTGAAATCAGGCGCTGAGATGGTTTAATTGGGCGTCGCTTGTGACGCGTACGCGTGGATCGCGCGAATTTCAAGCGACGCGTACCCGTCTGGGACGCGTACGCGTGATGTTGGTTATGTGAATGGCGCAAGGGCAGCCCCGTGCACGTACAACTCTCTGTTCAGATACGCACGAGAGCCAAAATTGTATATGACGCGTGCGCGTCGTGGACGGCCAGGATGGGAAAACGACGCACACGCGTCAGGGACGCGTACGTGTGATGGGGCTTGTGCGCCCAGCACAGCTCTAGCCTCACACCATCATAACTCTCTGGCCAAACACCTTTTAAACCGATTTTACATGGTCACGCGTGCGCGTCAAGGACGCATCCGCGTGATGGGCTGAAATCGCAAACAACGCGTACGCGTGAGGGACGCGTGCGCGTGGTCTTGCTTGTGCGCAAAGCACGCTTTCAGCACCACTCTGGCCCAACTCTCGGGTCAATTCCTTGGTGGTGCAAACTCACACATGATGCGCACGCGTCCAACACCCCTTTTTTTTCGAAGTGTTCGGTTCCTGTTCTAAAATAGCTGCATGATCAGAACACACGTAAATTGAAAGAAAAACAGTAAAAACTCAATAAAAATCAAATAAATAAGAAAATCACTACTACGAAAAATAACTAAGGATACGAAATCATCGGGTTGCCTCCCGACAAGCGCTTCTTTAACGTCACTAGCTTAACGGTCAGTGCTGCTAATTCAGCAGATGAGCGGACCTCTGGCGATCGATCTCGCCTCCAAGATAGTGCTTCAACCTCTAGCCATTCACTATGAATTTCCTATCAGCATTCTCTTCCTGTATTTCCACATGACCATATGGTGAAGCTCTGGTAACCACAAACGGTCCTGACCACCAGAATTTCAGCTTCCCGGGAAAGCTCTGATGGCAATCTTCTTGTCGTGTAATAACTTGGTTCTCTCCTTATAGAGCTTGGCATTCTCATAGGCTGAATATCTGAATTCATCAAGCTCATTCAACTGAAGCATTCACTTAATTCCTGTAGCTTCTAAATCAAGATTCAGATACCTGATTGCCCAGTAAGCTTTATGCTCCAGCTCAACTGGCAAGTGACAGGCATTGCCATAGACCAACTGATAAGGGGACATGCCAATAGGATTCTTGTAAGCTATTCGGTATACCCAGAGAGCATCATCAAGCTTCCTAGACCAGTCCTTTCTTGAAACACTGACGGTCTTCTCTAGAATCCTCTTAAGTTTCCTATTGGAAACTTCAACCTGTCCACTTGTCTGAGGGTGATAGGGGGTTGTCACTTTATGACGGACTCCATATCTCTGCAGAAGAGAGTTCAGCTGTCTGTTACAGAAGTGACTTCCTCCACCACTAATGAGTGTCCTTGGGACACCAAACCGGCTAAAGATATATCTCTGAAGAAAGCTCATTACCACCTTGGCATCATTGGTGGGTAGAGCCACAGCTTCAATCCACTTGGACACATAATCAACTGCCACTAGGATATAGTTGTTTGAATGTGAAGGTGGGAAGGGTCCCATGAAATCAATGCCCCACACATCAAACAACTCAACCTCAAGAATCCCCTGATGTGGCATTTCATGGTTGGCAGGGAGATTCGTGGCTTTTTCACATCTGTCACAGTGCTTCACAAATTCTCTTGAGTCCCTGAAGAGAGTCGGCCAGTAAAACCCGCTTTGAAGGACCTTTGTAGCTGTCTTTTCACCACCAATGTGGCCGCCATAATCAGAACCATGACAGTGCCAAAGAATCTGTTGTTTTTCCTCATCCAGGACACATCTCCGGATTATACCATCTGAACACCTTTTAAAAAGGTATGGTTCCTCCCAAATGTAGTACTTGGCATCAGTCAATAGCTTCTTTACTTGTTGCCTACTGTACTCCCTTGGAATAAAATTCATGGCCTTGTAATTTGCAATGTCTGCAAACCATGGAGTCTGCTGAATGAAGAACAATTGCTCATCCGAAAACGTCTCAGTCACAGCTGTGGGTGGTTGTACTCTTGCTTCAGGCTCAATTATGGAGAGATGGTCAGCTGCTTGATTTTCTGACCCTTTCCTGTCTTTTATCTCAATATCAAACTCCTGAAGGAGCAACACCCATCTGATTAATCTTGGTTTAGAATCCTGTTTGGTTAGAAGGTACTTCAAAGCAACATGATCAGTATAAACAATAACCTTAGAACCAATTAAATAAGACCTAAACTTATCAACAACATACACAATAGCTAATAATTCTTTTTCTGTAGTTGTGTAATTCTTTTGGATATCATTAACACACGGCTAGCATAGTAAATGACATGTATAAGCTTGCCATGCCTCTGTCCTAGAACAGCTCCTATAGCAAAATCACTAGCATCACACATCAACTCAAATGGTAAATCCCAGTCAGGGGGAGCTATAATGGGAGCAGAGGTAAGGTTTGCTTTCAGAGTTTCAAAAGCATGCAGGCAATCAGAATCAAAGACAAAAGGAACATCAGCAACCAACAGGTTGCTTAATGGTTTAGCAATTTTAGAAAAATCTTTTATAAATCTTCTATAAAATCCTGCATGACCTAAGAAACTCCTGACTGCCTTAACATTAGCTGGTGGTGGTAATTTTTCAATTACTTCCACCTTTGCTCTATCAACCTCAATTCCCTTACTTGAAATCCAGTGTCCAAGAACAATACCTTCTGTAACCATAAAATGACATTTTTTTCAATTTAAAACAAGGTTTGATTCTTGACACCGTTTCAAGACAAGAGATAATTGCTTAAGGCAGGATTCAAAAGAATTACTAAAAACAGAAAAATCATCCATAAATACCTCAATGAACTTTTTAACCATATCAGAAAAAATTGAAAGCATACACCTCTGAAAAGTTGCTGGAGCATTACAAAGTCCAAAAGGCATTCTCCTGTAGGCAAATACTCCAAAGGGGCATGTGAATGCTGTCTTCTCTTGATCTTGAGGGTCCACTGCAATTTGATTATATCCAGAATATCCATCTAGAAAACAATAAAAAACATGACCAGCTAACCTCTCAAGCATCTGATCAATGAAAGGCAGGGGGAAGTGATCCTTCCTTGTAGCAGTGTTGAGCCTCTTGTAGTCTATACATATTCTCCATCCTGTGACTGTCCTTGTAGGAATAAGCTTATTCTTTTCATTCTTGATCACTGTCATCCCTCATTTCTTGGGAACTACCTGCACTGGACTTACCCAAGGACTATCAGAAATAGGGTAAATAATACATGCTTCCCATAATTTCATTACCTCTTTTGGACCACCTCTTTCATAGTTGGATTGAGTCTCCTTTGTGGTTGCACAATTGGTTTAGCATCATCTTCAAGGAGGATCTTGTACATAC
Source organism: Arachis ipaensis (assembly GCF_000816755.2). Classification (NCBI taxonomy): domain Eukaryota; kingdom Viridiplantae; phylum Streptophyta; class Magnoliopsida; order Fabales; family Fabaceae; genus Arachis; species Arachis ipaensis. The sequence goes on along the minus strand of NC_029785.2, from coordinate 124,339,437 downwards.
ACTTGGTTGGACTAATCCCCTTCAAGTCACTAATGGTCCACCCAAGAGCTGTTTTATGGCTCCTGAGCACTGAAATAAGCGCCTCTTCCTCTTCAAGATTCAGGGAAGAGCTAATAATCACTGGATATGAATCATTTTTATCCAAGAACACATATTTCAAAGAAGGAGGTAAAGGTTTGAGCTCAAGCTTGGGAGTTTCCTCCTCTGCTTTAGGTGTGTGAACCATAGCCTTCTGGGGTAGTAAATCATCAACTTCCACTAATTCATACTAAGAAATAGGATCCAGAATGTCATCAAGTACCTCAGTTTTCAGTACCTCTTGAACAAGTGGTTCAATAACATCTATTTTCATACTCCCTTCAGAATCATTAGGGTGCTTGAGAGCTTCAAAAACATTGAGGACCACCTATTCTTCATTAACCCTCAGGGTTAATTCACCCTTTTGCACATCAATCAGAGCTCTACCTGTAGCTAAAAAGGGTCTACCAAGTATAATAGAGGATTTTACCTCCTCTTCCATGTCTAATATAACAAAATCAACAGGAAAAATAAATGGTCCTACTTTAACAAGTAAATCCTCAACAACACCCACATGTAATTTAATAGAAAGATCAGCAATTTGAAGAGAAATACGAGTGGGTTTTACCTCCTTAATTTGAAGCTTTTTCATCACTGAAAGTGGCATTAGATTGATGCTAGCTCCAAGATCACATAAAGCTGTCTGAATGGTGACATCTCCAATGGTGCAAGGAATTATGAAACTCCCTGGATCTGGCATTTTCTCAGGAAGGTTGTGTTGAATTATGACACTACATTCCTTGGTTAACACCACTGTTTCTTGTTCCTTCCAATTCCTCTTGTGGGTCAGCAACTCTTTCATAAATTTAGTATAGAGAGGCATTTGCTCAAGAGCCTCTGCAAAAGAAATGTTGATCTGTAGCTTCTTGAAGACATCTAAAAATTTAGAAAATTGTTTTTCTTTGGAAGCCTTCTGAAACCTCTGAGGATGTGGCATTTTTGGCTTGTATTCAGGAGCCTTTGGCAATGTAGGATAAGTGTCAAGAGAGTCAGGGAATGGGTTGTCTGCACGCTTTGGAGGGGCGTGCTCCACTTCTTCCTTCTTCTCCTCTGGAGATTCTTTTTCAACTAACTCTCCATTGACCTTGGTCTTAGAGCCAGCTACTTTACCACTTCTTAATTGAATAACCTTGCAGTCTTCTCTTGGGTTCACCACTGTATCACCTGAAAATGTACTTGCAGACCTCTCAGGTATTTGCTTGCTCAGTTGGCCCATTTGCACCTCCAAGTTTCTAATGAAGGCTCTGGTTTTCTACATAAAAATCCTCATCATCTCCCAATTAGAATCTTCTTGGGATTTAGAATTTGCCTGCGGAGGTGATTGTTGTTGATGAGACTGAAATTGGCGGGTATTGTGATTGTTCTGTTGGAAGCCGCCCTGAGAATTATTGTTGAAATTCTAAGGTCTCTGAGGTTGATCCCTCCACCCAAAATTTGGGTGATTTCTCCATTCCTGATTGTATGTCTTAGAGTACGGATCATTATTGGGGTTTCTGGGACCATTTCCCATGTAATTTACCTGTTCAGAAGAAGATTGAGCATAATCATAATTATCATTTTGCACAAAATTACCTGTCATGTCATAAGAGACCTCTTGAGGTGGATTTTGGGTGTTGATAGCTGAGACTTGTATGCCACCCATCTGCTGAGTAAGTAGATTTATTTGCTGAGACATAAGCTTGTTCTGAGCAAGAATAGCATTAAGAGCTTCTACTTCCATAACACCCTTCTTCTGAGGACCCTCAGAGTTCACAAAATTCCTGTTAGATGAGTATAAATATTGGTTGCTAGCAACCAATTCAATAAGCTCAATAGTTTCTTCCGGTGTCTTCTTCTTGTGCAGTGAACCACCTGCAGAATTATCTAAGCACATCTTGGACATTTCACCCAAACCTTCATAAAAGATATCTAGTTGGGTCCATTTGGAGAACATGTCCGGAGGGCATTGCCTAGTCAGTAGCTTGTATCTCTCCCAAGCTTCATAAAGAGTTTCACCATTCTTCTGCCTGAAGGTCTGAACCTCCACCCTAAGCTTAGTCAGCTTCTTTGGTGGGAAAAATTTAGTAAGAAACTCAGTAACAACCTTGTCCCAAGTATCCAAACGCTCCTTGTGTTGGGAATCTAGCCATAGCTTTGCTCCATCCCTCAGAGCAAACGGGAAGAGCATGAGTTTGTACACCTCTGGGTTCACTCTATTTGTCTTCACAATATCACAAATCTGCAGAAAATTAGAAATAAATTGATTTGGGTCTTCGTGGGGAAGACCATGATACTGGCAGTTTTGTTGTACCAGGGTGACCAATTGTGGCTTCAACTCAAAGTTGTTCGCAGCTATAGGAGGCACCACAATGCTTTTTCCATAAAGATCTGCAGTAGGAGCAGAGTAAGACCCAAGTACTCTTCTTTGTTGCTCATTTCCATTTGGGTTTGCCACATTGGCATTAGCAACATTGTTAGGATCCATAGTGGATTCTACAGCCTTGTAAAGTTTTGTTTGTTGCAAACGTCACCTGAAAGTCCTTTCAAGTTCAGGATCAAAGTCTAAGAGTGGTTCCTTGTCTCTGTTCATGTGCATAAACAGACAAAAGACAAGAAAGGATAGAACTCTCTACGTCAGAGTGCAGAGAATTTCCAGTGAGGTAACCTGAGTAAAGAGATAAAAATATTGAATAAAACAAACAAACACTAAAATTCGAAAATTACTATCAAAATTAAGACTAAAAATTTTTAAAATTATTAGACAAATTAAATAAGAAAAATTAAAATAAGACTAATTAGGGAACAACAAACTTAATTTCAGAAATTAAGAAAAATATTAGTATTAAATTATTTTTTTTGTTAACGAGAATCAAATAACAAAAGAAAAAAAAGAGAAATAAAACGAAACAGGAGGGGCACGAACGAAAGAACAAAAGAAAAAAGAAAAGAAAAAAATTTTGACGGGAATAAAAATGTGAGGGTCGATCCCACGAGAATTGAGGGACTAAGCAACAATGGTTGATTAATTTACTTAGTTAGACAAGCAGAAAATAGTGTTTGAGAGTTCAAAAGTATTAAAACAGTAAATGCAGGCAAGTAAATAAGTTGGAAAAATAATATAGAAAAGGCAGTTAAGGCTTCAGAGTTATCTAGTTTTCGCATTGACTTTTCTTATTAATTTATTTTAATCATGCAAGATTTAATTCATGGCAAATTATATGTGACTAGACCCTAATTCCTTAGACCTTTCTAGTTTCCTCTAACTTTCATCAACCGCCAATTCCTTGATCAATTAATTTCAATTAGGGGGTGAAGTTTAATTCTAGTTATTATGCCACAAAAATCCTAATTATCCAAATATAAGAGAATTATATGTCACGTATCCCGTTAAGTCCAGATAATTAGAATTTAGGAGAAATTGTTTTCAAGCTGTTGTTCAAGTAAAGAGATTTTCCAAGTTATACAAGAACTCAATTAGAAAGAGGGTCATACTTCCGTCCCACCCAAATTCATAATATAAAGAACGAAAACAATTCTTAAATTATAAATCAGTACATGAATTAAAATACAAAAATAATAGAATCAATCTATACAAATAGACAGAGCTCCTAACATTAAAAGTGGAGGTTTAGTTACTCATGGAAAAGAGTAAAAACTAGGATTCTCTTAAACTGTAAATTTGGAATGAGGTGGAATAATGTTGGCATCCCCCGAAGAGAAGTTTATTTTCTCTTTTATATCTAATCCTAATTAATTTAAGGGTAAAGTATATTTTTTGTCCCTGAAGTTTACTAAAAGTTTCAAAATTACCCCTAAGTTTCAATTTGTTTCAATTTTATCCCAGAAGTTGTCGAATTGCATCAATTTTACCCCTGAACGTTAACAGCGTTAAAATCACTAACAGACGTTAATGACGTGGCAACAAGGAGTTCCATGTGGCAACTATGTGTGTGACTCATTTGTAAAACGTTTTTTTAAATAATTTTTAATTTTTGTTTAAAAATTTATATTAAAAAAATAAAATAGGTAAAAATCCCATCATGAAACCCTAAAACTAACTTCTTCATTTACGTCTGCGTGTTCGTCTTCTTCATTCTCTGTAAGAATCAGAAACCCTAAGGAATGGCTTCCCAAGGCTCTGTATCATCACAAAAAAGTAGTCGGCGACGAAGAACGCTAACGTGCAACTGTGGTGAACCCCCTGTACTGAGATGGTCGAAGACACCAGACAATCCCGGCCGGAGATTTTGGGGCTGTGTATACTTTGATGTAAGTTTGAGTGCTTTCTCATTTTGATGTCTTCTTGAGTATCTTCAATTTCTTTTTTTTTTTTGTGTTTATGTTGCAGATTGGGAAGGAGGGCACATTTTTTTCCTGGGCGGATGGAGTTGCAGAGATAGAAGAGGCTGAGGTTGCAAGGTTGAAGATGAAGATTTCCACCTTGAAGGCTAAATTAGTTTATGCCAAATGCAAACTGTTGGTGGCTGTAATTTTTGGTGTGTTGGGTTGGTTTATGGTGATTCTAATGGTTTATCTGTGGGTGAAGAATGGAACCCATTTGAGGTTAGGGAACTAATGCGTTTGTGACAGATGAAAATAGCAGAGTAAGAATAGGATGGCTGTTTGTAAACAGTTTCAAAACTGTACTAAAGTCGAAAACTTGTTAATGTTGTTGTCCTTGAAGTTTAATTTATGTTTCAAAAGTATCCCTAAAAGGATTAAAATAGTTTGGCACTAAAATTGGCATTAAGAACCTGTTGTGACAATCCTTTTATAAAGTTATAGAAGGAAAATCTGAAGTAATTATTGGAATAGGACCCAAAAGAATAAAAAAATAAGTAATAATTGGAATGTGTGTTTGCAGTAAAAGAATCTTCTTTTTCTATGCTGACTATGCGCACTCAATAATTCAAATTTAATTATAAATAGCAGCTACATACTATTACTATCCCTACATCTAAGAAGCCATAGACTAAATTGGCTTAGACACAGAGAGTTAGAGTGAGAGAGTTCTGTGACATGATGAATTCACTAATTTTCAAGTGTGTTCTGCTTATGCTTCTGTCCTGCAGATACACCATAGCAGAAACCAAAACAGAGTAGACCAAAAAGAACACATATATAATTCACATGGACAAATTCAATATGCCATCAAGTTTCAATGACCATCTTCAGTGGTATGATGATTATAGTGATTATAGTTATCATACAATCTTAATATAATGATTATAGTTATCAAGACTAATTCACAGCAAACTCGTAATATACTAAAATACAGAGCAAAATCTTAATTACACTAAAATACAGGTTAGTAGATTACCTTTTGTTGGTCAGACATGAATGTGCTACGAAGTAATTTCTCTGCTCCTATATCATCAATTAGGTTTGAGAGGAACCATGTCCATGAATCTTTTGTCTCAGCCTCCACGACTGCATATGCGATCGGTAGCATCTGGTCATTCGGATCCCACCCCATAGCAACCAAAAGCCATCCTCCATATGGTGTCTTCAAGAAGCAACCATCAAGTTAATGTACCCAAGTTTTCCAACCACATCATAAGCCTCTATAACACTCCATCTATCTCTGTCACACCAGTCAACCGTTGTCACCTTACCATCAACATACTCAGTTTTACCCTTATCACTACAAAACCTACCCCTGTGATGAACTCTAACACTGAAATCATCCATCCTGCCGTTATAAAAACATTTTCAGACCAAAGAACAGAGTAACTAATAGTTCGAAAATATAGACCACGTAAAAGTTATATTTTTCACAAAAACTCAACAGAAATCCCTCAATCCCTGAATGTAATAGAACCCTAACAGCAATCAAGACTGATAAAGAAAAACCCTAAATCCTAACTGTTCAAACATGCAGTAGCAAGATTGATCAGAATCGTGGCCTACCTCGTCGGAAACGATGATCAGAATGGCGCTACCCCAGACTGAATTGTTGATGACTGAATGCTATCCGAGACTCCTCCCTCAGTCTCGACGGCGTCGCAGCATGGGCCGTCCTGCCCCTCCTCGCGGCGGACTCAAGAAAACGGTGCGTCGTCTGACCACCCAGCAAGCTTCCTCGACTGATTCTGTTTTTCTGGCTGTGTTCCTTCGTGCCACAGGGAAGATAAAAGGCTTATGTTTGAACAAGGAAGCCAATTCGTTTACTGGGGTTACTCAGCCATGGGTATTTTGGGGGTTTCACCTTTCTTGCCACATCACACGCTTCACTTTGCCATATCACTAACGTCTGTTACTAATTTAAACGGCGTCAACTTAAAGGATAAAATTGATGCAATTCGAAAACTTCTGGGATAAAATTGAAACAAATTGAAACTTAGGGGTAATTTTGAAACTTTTAGTAAACTTCAGGGACAAAAAGTATACTTTACCCTTAATTTAAAATCTATATTCTAAAACTAATATAATATCTTTTCCTATTTATAAAAATTAAAGTTTAAATCAGAATTAATTATAGCAATCAGCGTTTTCTGCGTTTTCTCTGCACGTGGCGCATGTCACGCGTACGCGTCGGTCACACGTACGCGTCGATGGTCTTCTTCGCGTGTCACGTGTACGCGTCAGGTACTCGCACACGTCGCTGTGCAAATCTCCAAATCACGTGCGCGCGTTAGGTACGCGCACGCGTCGCTCCTCGCTGGTCATCTCCTTTAATTCTTGTGTTCCTTCCATTTGTGCAAGCTTCCTCTCCATCCTCTAAGTCATTCCTGCCCTATATAGCCTTCTTCTCTTTTTCTGCACCATCAAATCCAATCGAATACTAACTAAAAGAAACAGAATTGTACACGACTCAAAGTAACATCTATAGTGGCTAAAAAATAATTAATTCCTAATTGAACTCAACAAATTGAATGCAAATTCAACAGGAAAAGATATAGGAAAGATGTTCAGGCATCACACTGCTCATTGTGTGTTTGTATTGCAATCCAGGAGCTAGAGCATTACCCTCCTCATTGAAACCAGGGACAAAACAAGGTAAGCTTCTTTCCTTCAAAACCTTAACATTTGTTTCAGTGTCATTGTTTATGGCTATATTACTTGTCTCTAATTCTATTTATCTTCCATAACAAAAAAAAAATGGTTATAAACTTAGATGTAATTTCTTCTTGTTTTTGAAATATCATTTGTTGATCTATTAGCATTTGCTTTGGATTTTGGCTTTATATGTAACCAGATGAGCCTTCTAAAGAACTGCCGAAGTTTTCTGTCAAACTTTTTCTTCATTCCAGTGGGCATGTTGCGGTGAAATTCCAATATGACCAGGTTTCACATGCTAACTTCATCAAGAGTATTGAATTCTATATTTCTATCAAAAAATTTGAATTTTCCATAATTAGGGGCTGTCTTTGACCTTGAACAAGTTCCTGCGTACTCATTCTCTATAGGCTATGTTTCATGGCAGGTAATAATTTCTGCTTTTCGGAGAATCCCTAGAGCTTCTTGGAATGCAAAAGAAAGGTATCTCTGTCTCTCCTCCAGCAATAAGTGTGCGTGTTCATCCTAGCACGCTTGTCTGGATTGCTGTTTTGAGGGCTTATTTATTTGAAAGTTATTGAGTCTGCAGGTTATGGATGTTCCCGCTGTCTTCCTTGTCAAAAGCAGAGAAGGCTCTAGGAGAAATATCTAATTATAAAGTTCAGGTAATAATTCTTCTATTTTCATTTTCTTTATAATTGGGAAACTGATGTTATTATTTTCTATCTGAATGAGAATTGAGCTTGGCTTATATAATTCCTTTGGGGGGAAGCTGGTCAAGTGTTTGGGATTCCATCCATATAGTAGCTGTTATAGCAAAGTAGCTTCCATGATGCATGGTTTTTTGTCATCCAATAGTTTAAAATATGTTCAATGTTGGTTAAATTGGTCTTTTCTTATTGCTTTTATTGCAGTCGGTGCCCCTTAATGTGGGACCATAAGTTGAATGAATTAAATTGGCCGAACAGTGTAGTGAAAATGTCAGCATATGACATTTTAATACGTATGCCACAATTATTATTGGTGTCAACGTTGGCTGGTCTGAGTGGTGACCAAAACAAACACGAACTGTAAACTAGACTATATGTTAATTCTTATATTTCATCCATCTTCCTGTCGCCCCAAATCATTGTGTATGCTTAATTTGAAAGTTTGATTGCTTCAATTTTTTTTCTCTTGTTTCCATCTTTCTATTTCATATGGGCTAGTGGTGGTTATCACGTGTAATATGTTGTGATCACTGCAGGCAGGTTGCAAGTTTCTTATATTTGCGCACCATCAGCCAATGATAGATGCGATACATGAGTGCCTTCTTGTAAGACCATTTCGGTTTTACTCATTTTTTTTATATTGAAAATTATAGACACTTAAAAAACTGTTGAAATCTTCCAGAAGAAAAAAGTGGGTTGCATCCGGATTGATGGAGGTACACCCGGTGCATGAAGGCAACAATTGGTTAGGATTTTAAGAAAAGGGTTATATCAAAGCGGCTGTGGTATGGTGGTATTTTTCGTTGTGTATTTCTTCCATGGGTTTCCGTTATAAGCATCTTTTCTGTTGTATGGGTTAGTTTTTGTGCTTGAGATAATGATTTCATGTGACACGTTATCATGCAGCTATCCATTAAAGCTGGGGGAGTTGGATTAACTTTAACTGCTGCAAGCTTTGCAGAACAATCCTGGACTCCAGGTGATCTGATTCAGGTCAAAGATCGTGCTCATAGAATTGGCCTGGTATTCTCACACTCATTAAGTAGAAAGGAGAGAGTTGTTACTAGTTGCATGACAACATTAAGAAAACAGATAATCTCAAATGAAAAGAACTCTCACATCTAAATTTTTGAGTAGCAAAGACAACATGTGCTCTTCTGTTTTTTTGACTAGTTAGTTCTTGTTTGCAGGTCTCATCAGTAAATATATACTAATTGTTGGCAAATGATACGGTTCACGACATCATATGGTAGGTTCTGTTATTTCTGCAGTCTTTCGCTGTTTGGTATAGCATTGACTTAACATTTATTATGCATTGATGTATAAATTTTTACATCATAGAGATGTGGTGCAATTCAAACTGGATAATTTGGGGCAGGTACATTTCTACATCTTGAACTATCATATGTAATGCAAAATGTACATAATGCTTAGCTTCAAGGTTTCCATTCTGGTTTATATTCATATTTTGTCAAGATTTATACTCAAGTAGTATTTGAGAGTTACTTTTTGATGTTTTTGAGAAACCAATCTGAATTTTAGTTATTGAAAAATCAGATGTTAGATGGCCATGAGAACACCTTAGTTGTGCCAAATAATCAGCCATTGAGTAGCCCTGCAAAGCATACTACTATTGAGCATAGCCCTTCAAGGTAGAGAACTCTTAACCAGTTTGTCAGAAGATGTGATAACGTGGATAGGTCAGAAGTCGGAACATCAGCCTGAACTGAAACGGCCCTGTCAGTCATGACTTGCAAGATATGCAAAATGGATTTCCAATTTCTCAGATAAGTGGCCAGGGGCAAGTGAATCGGAACTTAAATGTTTATGTCTACATGCAGAACCAGATGTGCTTACATGGGGAATTCACCTTTGATGACTCAAATGCCTTTTGAAGCTGAAATCCATTATACAACAAATAATAGATTTTGAATAGAACTGACTACACTAAACTATGTTGCTTGTGCTGGAGATAATGGTTTGGTTATGTGAAATATGTATTGGAAGAAAATGTTGATAAAGTCACCCATCAGATTTTAGGTTTCCACTTCTTGTTCTTAACTTTTTGCTTCCCTGTCTTTTGTTTTAGTTTGGGGCTCTGTACAGAGTAGTATATTATCATATATGAATGAGACTTGTAAATTTCTTTACTCCATACGCATGTATCATTATATTTTGTAGCAATGATCATCTTTGAAAGAATAGACTCATAGAACCCCTCTATAGCACTTCGTTTAAAACTGACCACTACATTAGCTTATTTTGTTTAGGAACATGACCTATTTTGATAATGTTAAAAAAATCATGTCAGGAATGACATTAAAAAAATTAAAAATAACATCATTATTTTCCTTCAATCATTTAGAAACTTGATTTGAATTTTTATAACCCGGACGGAAGATTATTTTTGCTTTATCATCATTCTTATTATTTTCTTGTTTTCTTAATCAAATCAATAATGTATTCAATCGATAATATTATAAATATGACTCAAATCAAATTTTTAAACTAAATTTTTCAAACAAACGCGTGGCGCATATGATGACCAAACTTGGAGATCTCCATGGTGTAGGCACTCTTCTTATGGACAGTCACTTGTAAGAAATCTCGCTCCATGGGAGGAGCCCCACCCTCAAGTTGCAATGCTGCAAAGTCCACTGACAGTGTGAAAACTGAGAAGCATAGCGCCGATGAATTAGATTCGAAATCATATAGACTTCCAAAGAGTATTGCACACAGCTTGCCGTTGCCAAGGTCAACAAAATTTAACCTGGAATCTTCTCCCACACTGGGTTGAATACCCTCAAAACACTCATCAAGGTATTGATATAATGCAACACGGCTATTCCGGTGGTTAACGAGAATGGCAAGGACCTTGTTCAAAGGTGTCTTAGGAGGAGGTTCCACCACATATTCATTTGTGAGGCAAACGGTGTAGTTGCTGCTGCCAAGACCCGGAAGGGACACAGAAATGTACGGGTGATAAATAAAACTACTGTAGTTACCACCCGCAAAGGTGTCTATGAAGTTCGAAAGATTGTTCTCAGCGGCCGGTTCAGTCGTCCAATTCTCTTTTATGGGGTCGAAGCGGGCCAAACAGGTGTCTCTGTTTCTCCTCGATGAAAGAAAGATGTTGTTGTCGAGGAGGAACATGTTAAATCGGAAAGGTGGGTCGCTGACGGTCGGAGGAGCCATTAAGGGTTTCCAAGTTCTAGATCCAGAACAAAGAACGTAACAGTCAGGTGAACCTTTGACCGGTGATTCCATATAGAAGTAATAAACATCGCCTGAGCCTGGCGTGTTTGCCATGAATGCTTTGTCAAAAGGGAGCGGTGCATCATCCAGTGATTCCGCACGCTCAAAACTGCCCTCCCCAAATTTGAATTCGTAGATAGGCCAGGAGACCCTCGCACTCCCGATTCTACCCGGCTCCCCGGACACCATATAGATCTTGGAGTCGAACTCGAAAGGACACATATCAAACTTTGGAAGTTTCAAATCGAAATCGAACTCTGGTGGTGGCAAACAAGTCCAATCTTTGACATCAACTTCTTGTTTCTTTAAATTGCTTAGTTTGATCACGAACAACTTTTCATACGACACAAGGCAAAGGCACGCTTCCTTCGCCATTTCAACCTGCTCCGTTTGTCCTTTTTTTTGACTCAGCAACATCCAATTCCGCCATCACTCTCTCCGATCGAACGAGATCGATGGTGCTGCGGCAGCAAAAAGCTAGGAAAGCACTGGAAAGTTAAAGGTTGTGAGGTCCCTCAGTTAAAGGTTGTGCTAGCAAAAATGCCTGCACATGAGGATAGGGGCTTCTTGCTCCATGCAAAAAGGAATTAAAAAAAAAAAGGATAAAATATATTTGTTGCGAAAGTCACGTCAATACGTTTAAAAGGAATATTTTTAAATAATTAAAATTTAATATATATAATTGATGAAACTATGTTATTTTTATCAAAATTAGATTAAATAAATTAATTTGGCCAAAAAATCGATAAATTATATCTTGAATCGGTCTACAATAAATTTAAAATAATAAATTAAAAATTAAAATTTAGATTCTTAATTAATTATTTAATTACAAATTTTAAATTTTAGAAAATTAGAATTAATAATTATACACATTCGCACTACATACTATTATTTCCAATTTTACTATAATCTCCTAATTTCTTGTTCATGCTCAAAATTTGTCGTCAATCTCCGGTCCACTCCCAAAACTCGTCGTCGGTATCGGAGACGGCCATTCCGATGCATCAAACACTGCCGTTTTTCCTAACGCCGTTCAGCCGTTGCCCGTGCACGCCGCCGCAATCTCATCCCGCGCCGTTGTACCCACCATAGCCTGTCGACGCCGATGCATCCCACGCTAATATCGCTGCAACCTGACCGCGCGCAATATTTTTTTATTTAATTTTATAAAAAGACTTAAATATCCTTTTCTTTATGTTGGACAAAATCTATCTCTTTAAATTAATCAAATTTTAAAATTGAGCTAACTTATATTTATAAACTTAAATAATTTAAAAATAAAGCAACATCTGATTGATTATTCATGTACAGTCAATCATGCTTATACTCCTCCATAAACCCTTATTTCTGATGTTCATTCATACAAAAAAAAAAAGAACACATCTAAAAAACAAAAAAAAATTCAAAAGAATTGTTCTGGTTTTCTTCATCTTCCTCGGTTTTCTTACGTCTCTCTCAAAGAACGTCTCTCTCTCAATTCTCAGACTGAAACTCTCTCTTCTCTCTCACACTAGCCCACTACAGTCTCTTTCAGTCACACTCGAATCTCGTCTCAGTCACACTCGCTGGCGTCTCCACGTGTCGCGGCCTTTCCTGGGATCCTCGTTGTCGGCGACAGAAGCAACTCATCGGGTCGTCGTCGCTCGTCGTCTTCTGGTTTTGGGACCTCGCCGTCGCCGTAGACCGTAGTCCGTTGGTGGTCCCTGCATCGTCACTTCTCCTGTTCTGTCTTTTTTAGATTTTTCTTCTCCTTGTATTTTGAGATGATGTTGAATTACTAACCAATTAATTCACATTGTTTCTTATCTAAATGTTGTTGTAAATCATTGTCGGTAAAATCATTATAATAATTCTCTTAAAATTGTTCATTTTATAATAATTGATTCAAAGAAGTTGTACCAACTTGATCTTGAAGAAGAAACAAATTATCTTTTGACAAAGAGGAAGAAGAAGAAAAAGAAGCCCTTTCCCAGTGGAGCTTCCACGGCACCTGCCAAATTTTTTTATACTTTCATAGAATTCAATTGCAATACCGTATCTAATGCGTTTGTTTGTTGTGTTTCAGGTATTTCTAGGAATTCTTTGCACAAGAGGTGCACCACTGGTGGAAAGAAGAGGGTTTGAGGTTTGGAGAAAGAGGAGAAAGTATGCTTTCACACTATTTTTCAATTCTCTGTTTTTCTTAATTGTTTTTTCGAAGTGCCTTAGTTTCAAAACCAAAATTCCTCCCAAACTTCAACCCTCGTCTGAATTTCAACCCAAATTCTCTGTCCATATTCAATACTAAGATGATGGCACAGAACTTTGTAGTTGATTTGAATAAGCCCCTTGTTGATCGATGATTCTAATATTTACTTGGATCACTGATTTCAGGTTATTGCTTTTGGTTCATATTTACAGCTGTAGTAATTTTTGGTGACTGATTTTGAAAATTTTTCCCAAATTAACGTTATTACTTGAGATTTTATGTGTGTGGACATGCAGATGGCCTTCTATTTTCGTTGTGGTAAATGATACTAACGGCTATAACAAACAAATTAATAAAATTGTGTTACTGCACATATATAAGAAATCATTAAAAATTTTCAAGTGCATATGCTCTATTTTCATGTGTCAGAGGTGGGTGGATGGTGTATCTAAATCTATGCCATTTAAGCAAATTGCTTTGATACTTCCCTAGACTGGCATCTTCAATTGCATTTGGCGTTTACTTTTCTAGCCATGTAACTTATTCTCAGTTGCTACTGTCTGGTTGTTGGTTGAATAGTGCAAGTTTCATTCTCTCCTCTTGATCATCCTTTATTTCTTTTGCCTTTCTTTTTGTATGGTTCGAATTTTGGATTCTTTGAGAGTAGTTGTTAAGATTTGATTCGTGGTTGCTGAATCGTACTAGCGTGTGAACATTTTAGAATTTATGGCCATCTGAACTAGGATTACATAAAAATAAACATATATAGAACTTTCTTTTATCTAGGATGTCACATAAAATAGGGTAAAGATTTAGGAAAAAAAAAGGAGTGAATCATCTCTAAACAATTTTGCAAACTTCAGCAGAATTAAATGACATTTTCTCATTTGACATGATGGAAATAAGATTGCAGGATGATTAGCATTTAGCATTACTGAGTGGGTTTGTTTTGCAAATGTGGTTTCCCATGCTTATTTCTTGTTGGATTTTCCATCATTGTTGGAATTGAAGCTGCCAAGGGGTTCAAATGGCTTCTAAACAAGCTGAATATGTGTTCAGGAAGTGGTAATAACTCTGAGAACTATAGAGTAGATAGCCTGCAATGCCAGAAAGGGCATGGTTGTTTAAATGTATGCCATTTGGAACTCTCATTGCTAATGTATGAGCTGCTTGTGTGATGGCTGCCTTTCCACCGTAAAGGAAGCAGTAAATTTCAATTTTGCTACTCTGTCTCTCAGTGCTCCAATATTTGCTGCATTTGTTAATCTCTAACCTAATAATAATAATAGATTACAATTAAATTAGATACCAATGAGAAATTGTTACAATTGTGTCTAGATACATTAGATACCAATGAAAAACATTATGCAGATATTACTGAAGATCAATTTGATTTTCACTCATATTGCTTGAGGAAAATGACTTTGCGTACTTATGTGAAAATGCTTAAATTTCAAGACTGGTTGCACTCACGTGTTTATTTTGAGAAAGCAGCAGCTGGAGCTATCAGGTGAATGTCATGTTTTCTTTTGTTGGTTTATTACAATTGTTGTTATATTTATTAATGTTGTTCATGCTTTGGCTAACTGGGTTAGCATATGTGGGAAGCCCTACACTACACTTCCTATTCTTTACTAGCGATATCAAAACTATAATCAAATTGAGAAACCATATATATCTCAATAATCTCAATGATCTTCTTTAAGTAACCCTTCAGAAACTACTTATACTGCCATATCTATTACCCATAATTCGAACAGCGATAATAGTCATACTACAAAATTAGGGTAATTATAAATTGTTGGTTTAATTTATTTGGTTCGGTGTGCAGGAAAAATAAATCAAACATCTTGACCTAAGGAACAAACAATTAAGTCCACACACTGTGGTCCATCATAACTAAGCCAAACCCTATCACAAGTCCATGAACCAAATATGTGAAAATAAAGAAATGAGCTCAAAATCCTTCAAGCCTCATACGGTCACCTACTCCCACTTTCAGATACTTGAACCCCAAATTTATTTCAATTAATTTCCTTGAAGCTTCCACCGAAAGCCAAAAGTCCTCTCTTCCCTCTCCTCTCTCTTTTCACTTTGATCACGTCATTCAGCAAGAAAGAAAGAAAAAAAAGAAACTAGGAGAAAATATGGTGAGGTTTATAAGAAAAAGCCAACGAAAGGTAAAAGGCAGTGAGTTAAACCAGGAGAAAAAATCATAAGATATTTCAGAGTTTCTTTGTACATCTTTCTATTTTGTTTCATGATTCTGTGGGATTCCTTTGTAAGTTGGGTTAGCACTTGGCTGTTGAAAGTTAGGTTGAGTCTTAGTCAAATTCAGATTGGGTTAGAATCTGGATTTGTCCCAGATAGGATTGGGTAGATCCTAGGAAAAACATTGATGTATGTAATGTGTTAAAAAGGCTAGTGAAATTCCATCATAATTGTGATGGAGACTGGATTTAGGCTACATTGCACCAAGTAGTTGAACCAGGATACATCTGGGTGTTACTTCTTCTCTATTTCGCTTCTGTTTCTGTTACTCAGGAGACAAAATGAAAATGTCTCTCAACTCGATATCAGACAAAAGTAAAAACATCTCCTAATTTTCCTTGAAAAAGTAAAAAGTAATATTCAGCAGAAAATAAGGCTAAGATTCAACACCCTATTCTCTCAGCCACTGATAACCATCAATTGGTATTAGAGCTTGGTCTCAAAGAGACCAAGCTTTGTAGTTTGGAGGAAAGATCCTGATGGCAAACAACAACGATTCCAATGTGGTGACCTACACTCAACAACAGACCTCCGTTTTTCAATGGAAAGAACTACAGCTATTGGAAGGAGAGAATGAAGATATTTGTTTAGTTAGTATATTACAACATTTAGAAGATAATCTTGAATGGTCCCCAAGTCCCAACCAAAAAAGGAGCAGATAGTGTAGTCATTTCTAAGACTGAGACCGAATGAAATTATAAAGATAAAAAGAAGATAGAGCTCAACGCCAAACATGTCAACATGCTCAACTTGTTATCAGCTTCGAGGAATATGAAAGGTATCAACCCTGCCCTTCCGGGCGTTGGGGTCTATCTACTCTACAGTTCTCAGAGTTATTACCACTTCCTGAACACATATTCAGCTTGTTTAGAAACCACTTGAACCCCTTGGCAGCTTCAATTCCAACAATGATGGAAAATCCAACAAGAAATAAGCATGGGAAACCACATTTGCAAAACAAACCCACTCAGTAATGCTAAATGCTAATCATCCTGCAATCTTATTTCCATCATGTCAAATGAGAGAATGTCATTTAATTCTGCTGAAGTTTGCAAAATTGTTTAGAGATGATTCACTCCTTTTTTTTTCCTAAATCTTTACCCTATTTTATGTGACATCCTAGATAAAAGAAAGTTCTATATATGTTTATTTTTATGTAATCCTAGTTCAGATGGCCATAAATTCTAAAATGTTCACACGCTAGTACGATTCAGCAACCACGAACCAAATCTTAACAACTGCTTTCAAAGAATCCAAAATTCCAACCATACAAAAAGAAAGGCAAAAGAAATAAAAGATGATCAAGGGGAGAGAATGAAACATGCACTATTCAATTAACAACCAGACAGTAGCAACTGAGAATAAGTTACATGGCTAGAAAAGTAAATGCCAAATGCAACTGAAGATGCCAGTCTAGGGTAGCATCAAAGCAATTTGCTTAAATGGCATAGATTTAGATACACCATTCACCCACCTCCGGCACATGGAAATAGAGCATATGCACTTGGAAATTTTCAATGATTTCTTACATACGTGCTGTGACACAATTTTATTAATTTGTTTGTTATAGCTTTTAGTCTCATTGACCACAAGAGAAATAGAAGGCCATTTGCATATCCACACACATAAGATCTCAAGCAATAACGTCAATTTCGGAAAAAAAAAATTCAAAATCAGTCTCCAAAAATTACTACAGCTGTAAATATGATCTAAAAGCAATAACGTGAAATCAGTGATCCAAGTAAATATTAGAATCATCGATCAACAAGGGGCTTATTCAAATCAACTACAAATTTCTGTGCCATCATCTTGGTATTGAATATGGACAGAGGATTTGGGTTGAAATTCAGACGAGGGTTAAAATTTGGGAGGATTTGGTTTTGAAACTAAGAGAAACTAAGGCACTTCGGAAAAAAATTAAGAAAAACAGAGTGAAAGCATACTTTCTCTTCTTCCTCCAAACCGAAAACCTTCTTCTTTCCACCAGTGGTGCGCCTCTTGTGCAAATAATTCCTAGAAATACCTGAAACACAACAAACAAACGTATTAGATACGGTATTGCAATTGAATTCTGTGAAAGAATAAAAAAATTTGGTAGGTGCCGTTGAAGTTCCACTGGCAAAGGGCTTCTTCTTCTTCTTCCTCTTTCCCAAAAGATAATTTGTTTCTGAAGGTTGTAAAATACTTAGAGAAGGGGGGTTGAATCTATGACTTTTTTTTAAGTTACTGTAATAACCCTTTTAAAACAAACGTGCAATCTGAATCTATTTGAACTCAGCAGCGGAAAATTTATGAGACAATTTCATTTTGTCTCATGAATATCAGAAAACAGAACAGATCAGTGAAGAGAGAAGCTGACACCATCATGTATCCTGGTTTGGTTGCCTTGTGCAATGCAACCTACGTCCAGTCTCCACCACAACAATGGTGGAATTTTCACTATAGCTAAAGTATTACATACACCAATTTCACAGGATTGACACAATCCTTTCACACTCAAGTTCTAACCTAACTTGACTTAGTTATGCTAATACCTAACTCTTCCTCTTAGTGCTAACCTAACTAAGAAATGGGTACCTCACATGTACAGGATACAAGACACAGACTTAACCTAAAGAAATATAAAATAACTCTAGGCTTTTTACTCATGTGTATCTTTCTGTCTTTTTCTCTCTTAGGCTCTTTCAATGACTCTCTCATTCAGCCTTTTACCTCAAGAAATTACAGAAAGGTAAACAATGAAAAGTAAATTACAATCTGCAAAACATGAAGGAGATTGACTCTACAACAGCCTCTTTACTATGTGATAAACCAGATTTGCTAGCCTCTGATTCAGTTCTTCATTTTGGTGGAATGCTCCATTGACTAGGAAACACTGTCCAAGTAGATGAACTTCTTCAGAGAGCTCTTCTCAGAACATACACCTCAAGAACGCCAGTTATTTCTCCTTGGCTTCAGAATAGTGAGAAATCTTCTTTTGTATCTCCTTGCATGTTTCTGAGTTGCACTCTCTTAGGTCAACTCTCGAGCTTTGTGCTTCACCAACTCACCATCTCACTTTTTCCCATTAATCCTCAAAATAGGAACATTGGTTCTGACCTTCTCTTGTTGACAGAAAGCCACAGGACAACAAAAACAGATATCTTCAATGGTAAACCCAGATTTTGGCCTTTGAAAAACAACTTGGTCCACAAGATACACTTATGACCGTAGATACACAGCAGTGAAGAGCAGAGATCATCTTTCCCATGTAACCCAGAATGGATAGGCAGAACGTTGAAGATGAAGAGAAGAAGATATGATGCATGTATAAGGAAATGAAATCACCTTTTAGCTTCTGATTTCTTGATACAGTTTGATGTGGGTGATTAGACTTCAACCTTTTGCTTAACCTTCTCTTTCTTGCTTCTTTGGTGAATAACTTAGGGACTAAGCTTTCTCTTACTTCTCTGATTTCTGACCAAGAGGAAAAAAGGTATACGTTGCTTTTGGTGAAATCACATGGGAAGAAATTGCTTGCTATCGGGCTTGGATCGGATATCATTCATGTAGCCCGTTTGTTTCTTTGCTTGATTTCTTTGGGGCTTCCTTTGGATTGTAGCCCACCAGCTTTGTTTATATTTTTCATCCACTTGGGCTGTTGCAATAATGAGTTTTGGCTTACAACATTTAATCATAAATAATCAACACTAATTATTTAATTTGCCCAATAAAATAATGTTTGTCATCATTAATTAATTTAGTTTCACTAGTGTAAACTTCATCAAATTTCTCCTCAAGTGTGGGAAAATATCCAATACCAGATTTGTTGGATATGGATTTAGTATTTGATGAAGAAGCCACAAATTTCATAGAGGAATTATTAAAAACTGCACTTTCCTTGGTTACATAGCCTAAACCAGATTTTTCAAACAACAGTCTTTGACTTGCAAGTAATTTGTCCAAGTTACTAGAACTTTGAGCAAATTTTGCTAAGTCACCATTCAACATTTTAATCATTTTATTAAGTCTTTCATTTTCAGCAACAAGCTCTTGAGAAGGATCCACAATGTGCTTTCCTTTTAGTTTTTCAAGTTCAGATTTTAGAAATCTGTTTTCTTCAATAATATCCAAAGCACATTCAGTTTTCTTCACCTTTTCTCTTAAAAAATCATTTTCAACTTTTAACACATCTTTTTCAGATCTGCATTTATTGTACTTATCCAACAGTTTTGAGGTGTTTAGTGTAAGATCATCAATTATAGCATGTAAATCATCTATAGACAAGTCATAGTAATTTACCTCATCAAGATTATTATTACCAGCCATGAAGCAGATTTTATCTTCACCTTCAGAATCTTCTTCCTCATTGGAGTCATTCTCAAGATCCTCCCAAGATGCCATGAGCACTCTCTTCTTTTCTTTCTTTCCTTTGTCCTCCTTCTTGAGTTTCGGATAGTTTAACTTGAAATGTCCAGCCTCCTTGCAATGATGACAAGTCACCTTGCTCAAGTCCATCTTGTGTTCCTTTGAGCTTGAACCCTTGTATTTACCCTTGTTCTTCATCGTCCTTCTAAATCTCCTAACAAAAAACATAAGCTCATCATCTGAAATACCATCACTAGACTCGCTCTCTTTTGATTTTATTTTTGACTTGAGGGCTATTCTCTTTTTCTTTGAGTCCGGGTTTGTGTGTGTGGTTTCATAGGCAAGGAATTTTTCTCTCAGCTCATCATATGTTATAGGGCTTAGGTTATTGCTCTCGGCTAGGAAAGTGGCAGTGGTTTTCCATTCTTTTGTGAGGCTTCTAAGGAGTTTTCTCGCTAGGATTTGTTCTGAGTAGTTTGTACCTATAGCATCAAGGTTGTTGATTATAATTGAGAATTTCTCAAACACTTCATCAATACTTTCTCCATCCTTCATATTGAACATCTCGTACTCTTTTCGCAGCATATCATTCCTCGTTTCTTTGACCTGTTTAGTGCCTTCGTGTGTAGCCTGGAGTTTTTTCCAGATTTCTTTAGCTGTCTTGCATCTAGACACTTTTCGATACTCTTCAAAGCTGATAGCACAATGAAGAAGGTTGATGGATTTAGCGTTCAGCTCCATTTTCTTCTTGTCATCCTCATTCCATTCAGCTTCTTCTTTTGGAGTCACCACTCCATGAGCACTTGTTTTTGTTGGAATCTTGGGACCGCTCACAACAATCTTCCATATGTTGTAGTCAATAGATTGGATGAAGATCCTCATCCTCTCTTTCCAGTAGGCAAAGTTCTTCCCGTTGAAGAAGGGAGGCCTATTGTTTGACTGGCCTTCAGTTAGAGTGTAGGCAACTGTGGTTGTGCCCAAGTTGTTCGCTATTGGACCTTTGCTCCAAGCAGTGAAGCTTGATTCTGAGACCAAGGCTCCTGATACCAATTGAAGGTTGTAGAAGGCTTAGAGAATGGGGTTGAATCTATGACCTTGTTTTAAGTTACTGTAATAACCCTTTTAAAACAAACTTGCAATCTGAATCTGTTTGAACTCAGCAGCGAAAAATTTATGAGACAATTTCATTTTGTCTCATGAATATCAAAAAACAGAACAGAGCAGGGAAGAGAGAAGCTGACACCATCATGTATCCTGGTTCGGTTGCCTTGTGCAATGCAACCTACGTCTAGTCTCCACTACAACAGTGGTAAAATTTCCACTATAGTTAAAGTATTACATACACCAATTCTACAGGATTGACACAACCCTTTCACACTCAAGTTCTAACCTAACTTGACTTGATTATGCTAATACCTAACTCTTCCTCTTAGTGCTAACCCAACTAAGAAAGGGGTACCTCACAGGTACAGGATACAAGACACAGACTTAACCTAAAGAAATCTGAAATAACTCTAGCCTTTTCACTCATGTGTATCTCTCTGCCTTTTTCTCTCTTAGGCTCTTTCAACGACTCTCTCATTCAACCTTTTACCTCAAGAAATTACAGAAAGATAAACATTGAAAAGTAAATTACAATCTGCAAAACGTGAAGGAGATTGATTCTACAACAGCCTCTTTGCTATGTGATAAACCAGATTTGCTAGCCTCTGATTCAGTTCTTAATTCTGGCGGAATGCTCCTTTGACTAGGAAGTACTATCCAAGTAGATGAACTTCTTCAGAGAGCTCTTCTCAAAACATACACCTCAAGAACACTGGTTATTTCTCCTTAGCTTCAGAATAGTGAGAAATCTTCTTTTGTATCTCCTTGCATGTTGCTGAGTTGCACTCTCCTCAACTCTCGAGCTTTGTGCTTTACCAATTCACCATCTCACTTTTTTCCATTAATCCTCAAAATAGGAACATTGGTTCTGACCTTCTCTTGTTGATCGAAAAACACAGGGCAACAGAAACAGATATCTTCAATGGTAAACCCAGATCTTGGCCATTGAAAAACTTGGTCTCCAAGACACACTTATGACCGTAGATGCACAGCAGTGAAGAGTAGAGACCATCTTTCCCATTTAACCCAGAATGGATAGGCAGAACATTGAAGATGAAGAGAAGAAGATATGATGCATGTATAAGGAAATGAAATCGCCTTTTAGCTTCTGACTTCTTGATACAGTTTGATGTGGGTGATTAGACTTCAACCTTTTGCTTAACCTTCTCTTTCTTGGTTATTTGGTGAACAACTTAGGGACTAAGCTTTCTCTTACTTCTCTGATTTTTGACTAAGAGGAAAA
Source organism: Arachis ipaensis (assembly GCF_000816755.2). Classification (NCBI taxonomy): domain Eukaryota; kingdom Viridiplantae; phylum Streptophyta; class Magnoliopsida; order Fabales; family Fabaceae; genus Arachis; species Arachis ipaensis. The sequence goes on along the minus strand of NC_029785.2, from coordinate 124,317,260 downwards.
AAGTATACGTTGCTTTTGGTGAAAGCACATGAGAGAAAATTGCTTGCTATCGGGCTTGGATCGGATATCATTCATGTAGCCCGTTTATTTCTTTGCTTGATTTCTTTTGGGATTCCTTTGGATTGTAGCCCACCAGCCTTGTTTATATTTTTCATCCACTTGGGCTGTTGCAATAATGAGTTTTGGCCTACAACATTTAATCATAAATAATCAACACTAATTATTTAATTTGCCCAATAAAATAATATTTGTCATCATTAATTAATTTAGTTAATTTCTTAATTCAACAGTTTCTTCTTCAAGATCAAGTTGGTACAACTTCTTTGAATCAAATATTATAAAATGAACAATTTTAAGAGAATTATTACAATGATTTACAGCAACATTTATATCAGAAACAAAGTAAATTAATTGGTTAGCAATTCAACATCATCTCAAAATACAAGGAGAAGAAAAATCTGGAAAAGACAGAACATGAGAACCTACGATGCAGGAACTCACCAATGGACTACGGTCTACGACGACTCAGCAACGGCGAGGTCCCAAAACCAGAAGACGACGAGCGATGACGATCCTAGGGAAGGCCGCGACACGTGGAGACGCCGGCGAGTGTGACTGAGACGAGATTCGAGTGAGACTAAAAGAGACTATAGTAGGCTACTGTGAGAGAGAAGAGAGAGTTTTAGTCTGAGAATTGAGAGAGAGAGACGTTCTTTGAGAGAGATGTAAGAAAACTCAGAAAAGATGAAAAACACTACAATAGTTCTTTTGATTTTTTTTTTTTGTTTTTTAGATGTGTTCTTTTTTCTTTGTATGAATGAACATTAGAAATTAAGATTTATAAAGGAGTATAAGTATGATTGATTGTACATGAATAATCAATTCGATGTTATTTTAGTTTTAAATTATTTAAATTTATAAATATAAGTTTTTTGATTTGTTAAATAGTTTCTCACATAAGAGTTGTCTCCTTAGATTTTTGGAAGAATCCAATGTCGAAAACGCTGAGACGGAAGTTGTGAGTGAGCTGAAGTGGCTACTAGAGCAGAAGCTTGAAGTCGGCCAGGACAAGGAGGCGCTCTCCAATCTCCATTCACACCTTTTGCAAAAAAATTATTTGTAATTTGCTTCGTCGGAATGACGAGGCGAAGGAACAACTTGCCAAGTATCAAGAGTTGTCACCAAAGAAGTTTGAAGTGGAGGTAGAGGACCGCACAAGAACTCGATTCTCTTGAACGCGATGCTTTCCAGAAAATTGCTCAACTTCGCGACTCTTCTACCCCTCCTTCTTCTCAACAATTCAATCTACAACAACACCATTTTCGAAAACCACCGTCTGCCAACCATTCCCAACCCTTCCCACCAAACCCCATTTCCGATTCCGTCCTCAGAGGGTAAAGTTATCCTCTTTTTTCCATTTCATGTTGTCCCCATTATGTATTGTTCATGGGGTTTATCTAGCTTTGCTTTCCTTTTTGCTCTTGTTGGGTTAAATTTGTCTTTTGCTGTGTGGGTAATTTTGTTAAAGTGTTGTTCATGTGTGTGTATGGCTGTATGCCTCATTTTAATGTTAGAAAACAATGCAGAAGAATCAAAAGATGTTTGGTACTATAGTCTTTACTCTTTAGTATTCTTCCCTGTACTCTGTGGTTCAGTTTTTGGAAGGAGCACTGCTCATAGTGTGTTTGTATTGCAATCCAGGAGCTAGAGCATTACCCTCCTCATTGAAACCAGGGACAAAACAAGGTATGCTTCTTTCCTTCAAAACCTTAACATTTGTTTCAGTGTCATTGTTTATGGCTATATTACTTGTCTCTAATTCTATTTATCTTCCATAACAAAAAAAAAAAAGGTTATAAACTTAGATGTAATTTCTTCTGGTTTTTGAAATATCATTTGTTGTTCTATTAGCATTTGCTTTGGATTTTGGCTTTATATGTAACCAGATGAGCCTTCTAAAGAACTGCCGAAGTTTTCTGTCAAACTTTTTCTTCAGTCACTCCAGAGGAGAGGAACCACCGCCACCGTTATTCTGTTGTGTCCTTCACCGTCGACGTTGGAGAGGGTCACCGGAGCTGCTGATGCTCCATCCCCTTGTTTTCTTTGGTAAGACTCATCTTGTCCTACCTTGCTTAATACCCCCTTTCTGCCTTTGCTCAATTTTAAACTACCATAGGCTGTTGGATTTGCTGCCATCGTTACCGTGGTTGTCCCATGTTATTGTTACTAGGGCTGTTGGCATTACTGCAGTGAGAATTGAAATTGTTGCTACTACCCAATCCAAATTCTGCACTCTTTCGTACCATTTAATTCGGCACTCCGGGTTTGGTCTATTCGGTCCCTTAGGACCACGCTGTGAGTAGGCTTTACATTTATAATTGTTTGATTGTGCATCTATAATTATTTTGATATATATCAATTATGATTTTTGAATTATACTCACTATATTTGTTTTGAATGATTTTAAATGGATTAGAATAGTTGATTTTTTAGAATTAAATAATTCGTTTTTATGAAGTTTATACTTTCAAAACTATACATGAGACTATATATATTTTTGAAGAAGTTTTGTATTATTCTAAAATGTTTGATTTTAATTGAAAATCTGTTTTTAAAGCATTGAAGTATTTGTTAGTACTCACTTTAAAGGTTGTGAAATATATTTGAAATTTCTTATGATTGAAAAAGTAAGATTGGAAAGATTTCTGATGAGAAAGTATAATATGATTTGATTTGATTTGATATCTTATATATTTGAAAGATCAAGGATTTATTGTATTTGAAACTATATGTTTTGAATTGGTTTGGAGGCTCGTATTAGAAAACCGTAGTTAACGGCGGTTATGACGTTAACTTAGATGCATCTAACTCAGACTCCAGCTAGCAGGGGTGTTGCTAGCCTCACGTGTAGGCCACACGTTAGATCTGTTATTCTGTTAGGACACACGAGAGGAAAGGGCTACCCATTGAGGTGGAGCCGCCCACGTGTGGACTTTTGATTTGATTTCTGTATGAGAACTCCCTTATTGATTCAATTATTATGATCAACTCGGCCATCTCCTTTGATTGGTGTCCTTCCATGATGCATGGTCTTTTGTCATCCAATAGTTTAAAATATGTTCAATGTTGGTTAAATTGGTCTTTTCTTATTGCTTTTATTGCAGTCGGTGCCCCTTAATGTAGGACCATAAGTTGAATGAATTAAATTGGCCGAACAGTGTAGTGAAAATGTCAGCATATAACATTTTAATACGTATGCCACAATTATTATTGGTGTCAACGTTGGCTGGTCTGAGTGGTGACCAAAACAAACACGAACTGTAAACTAGACTATATGTTAATTCTTATATTTCATCCATCTTCCTGTCGCCCCAAATCATTGTGTATGCTTAATTTGAAAGTTTGATTGCTTCAATTTTTTTTCTCTTGCATCCATCTTTCTATTTCATATAGGCTAGTGGTGGTTATCACGTGTAATATGTTGTGATCACTGCAGGCAGGTTGCAAGTTTCTTATATTTGCGCACCATCAGCCAATGATAGATGCGATACATGAGTGCCTTCTTGCAAGACCATTTCAATTTTACTCATTTTTTTTTATATTGGAAATTATAGACACTTAAAAACTGTTGAAATTTTCCAGAAGAAAAAAGTGGGTTGCATCCGATTGATGGAGGTACACCCGGTGCATGAAGCCAACAATTGGTTAGGATTTTAGGAAAAGGATTATATCAAAGCGGCTGTGGTATGGTGGTATTTTTCGTTGTGCATTTCTTCCATGTGTTTCCGTTATAAGCATCTTTTCTGTTGTATGGGTTAGTATTTGTGCTTGAGATAATGATTTCATGTGACACATAATCATGCAGCTATCCATTAAAGCTGGGGGAGTTGGATTAACTTTAACTGCTGCAAGCTTTGCAGAACAATCCTGGACTCCAGGTGACCTGATTCAGGTCAAAGATCGTGCTCATAGAATTGGCCTGGTATTCTCACACTCATTAAGTAGAAAGGAGAGAGTTGTTACTAGTTGCATGACAACATTAAGAAAACAGATAATCTCGAATGAAAAGAACTCTCACATCAAAATTTTTGAGTAGCAAAGACAACATGTGCTCTTCTGTTTTTTTGACTAGTTAGTTCTTGTTTGCAGGTCTCATCAGTAAATATATACTAATTGTTGGCAAATGATACGGTTCACGACATCATATGGTAGGTTCTGTTATTTCTGCAGTCTTTCGCTGTTTGGTATAGCATTGACTTAACATTTATTATGCATTGATGATATAAATTTTTACATCATAGGGATGTAGTGCAATTCAAACTGGATAATTTGGGGCAGGTACATTTCTACATCTTCTTGAACTATCATATGTAATGCAAAATGTACATAATGCTTAGCTTCAAGGTTTCCATTCTGGTTTATATTCATATTTTGTCAAGATTATACTCAAGTAGTATTTGAGAGTTACTTTTTGATGTTTTTGAGAAACCATTCTGAATTTTAGTTATTGAAAAATCAGATGTTAGATGGCCATGAGAACACCTTAGTTGTGCCAAATAATCAGCCATTGAGTAGCCCTGCAAAGCATACTACTATTGAGCATAGCCCTTCAAGGCAGAGAACTCTTGACCAGTTTGTCAGAAGATGTGATAACGTGGACCGAAACGGCCCTGTCAGTCATGACTTGCAAGATATGCAAAATGGATTTCCATTTTCGCAGATACGTGGCCAGGGGCAAGTGAATAGGAACATAAATGTTTATGTCTACATGCAGAACCAGATGTGCTTACATGGGGAATTCACCATTGATGACTCAAATGCCTTTTGAAGCTGAAATCCATTGTACAACAAATAATAGATTTTGAATAGAACTGACTACACTAAACTATGTTGCTTGTGGTGGAGATAATGGTTTGGTTATGTGAAATATGTATTGGAAGAAAATGTTGATAAAGTCACCCATCAGATTTTAGGTTTCCACTTCTTGTTCTTAACTTTTTGCTTCCCTGTCTTTTGTTTTAGTTTGGGGCTCTGTACAGAGTAGTATATTATCATATATGAATGAGACTTGTAAATTTCTTTACTCCATATGCATGTACCATTATATTTTGTAGCAATGATCATCTTTGAAAGAATAGACTCATAGAACCCCTCAATAGCACTTTGTTTAAAACTGACCACTACATTAGCTTATTTTGTTTAGGAACATGACCTATTTTGATAATGTTAAAAAAATAATGTCAGGAATGACATTAAAAAAATTAAAAATAACATCATTATTTTCCTTCAATCATTTAGAAACTTGATTTGAATTTTTATAACCCGGACGGAAGATTATTTTTGCTTTATCATCATTCTTATTATTTTCTTGTTTTCTTAATCAAATCAATAATGTAATCAAACGATAATATTATAAATATGACTCAAATCAAATTTTTAAACTAAATTTTTCAAACAAGAGTCATTCTAACTTTGTGAAACTTCAATTAATTATTTAAAATGCATCATGTATTTTGAAAGTTGAAACAGAAAGCAGAGGTAATTTTGTATGATGAGCTAAAGAGAATATAGACACAATTCAAGCAAGGTCATATTTCTGAAAGACATTAATATTTAATTCATTGTTCATTCATAATCTTATTGAAAACGACTAAGGATGATAACAAGCCACAAGAAATAACAAGAAACGTTACTATCTTCTTCCCTTACTAGGTGGCCAAACAAACGCGTGGCGCATATGATGACCAAACTTGGAGATCTCCATGGTGTAGGCACTCTTCTTATGGACAGTCACTTGTAAGAAATCTCGCTCCATGGGAGGAGCCCCACCCTCAAGTTGCAATGCTGCAAAGTCCACTGACAGTGTGAAAACTGAGAAGCATAGCGCCGATGAATTAGATTCGAAATCATATAGACTTCCAGAGAGTATTGCACACAGCTTGCCGTTGCCAAGGTCAACAAAATTTAACCTGGAATCTCCTCCCACACTGGGTTGAATACCCTCAAAACACTCATCAAGGTATTGATATAATGCAACACGGCTATTCCGGTGGTTAACGAGAATGGCAAGGACCTTGTTCAAAGGTGTCTTAGGAGGAGGTTCCACCACATATTCATTTGTGAGGCAAACGGTGTAGTTGCTGCTGCCAAGACCCGGAAGGGACACAGAAATGTACGGGTGATAAGTAAAACTACTGTAGTTACCACCCGCAAAGGTGTCTATGAAGTTCGAAAGATTGTTCTCAGCGGCCGGCTCAGTCGTCCAATTCTCTTTTATGGGGTCGAAGCGGGCCAAACAGGTGTCTCTATTTCTGCTCGATGAAAGAAAGATGTTGTTGTCGAGGAGGAACATGTTAAATCGGAAAGGTGGGTCGCTGACGGTCGGAGGAGCCATTAAGGGTTTCCAAGTTCTAGATCCAGAACAAAGAACGTAACAGTCAGGTGAACCTTTGACCGGTGATTCCATATAGAAGTAATAAACATCGCCTGAGCCTGGCGTGTTTGCCATGAATGCTTTGTCAAAAGGGAGCGGTGCATCATCCAGTGATTCCGCACGCTCAAAACTGCCCTCCCCAAATTTGAATTCGTAGATAGGATAGGAGACACTCGCACTCCCGATTCTACCCGGCCCCCCGGACACCATATAGATCTTGGAGTCGAACTCGAAAGGATACGACAAAGGCTTTGGAAGTTTCAAATCGAAATCGAACTCTGGTGGAGGCAAACAAGTCCAATCTTTGACATCAACTTCTTGTTTCTTTAAATTGCTTAGTTTGATCACGAACAACTTTTCATACGACACAAGGCAAAGGCACGCTTCCTTCGCCATTTCAACCTGCTCCGTTTGTCGTTTTTTGACTCAGCAACATCCAATTCCGCCATCACTCTCTCCGATCGAACGAGATCGGTGGTGCTGCGGCAGCAAAATGCTAGGAAAGCACTGGAAAGTTAAGGGCTGTGAGGTCCCTCAGTGAAATGCCTGCACATGAGGATAGGAGCTTCTTGCTCCATGCAAAAAGGAATTAAAAAAAAATGATAAAATATATTTGTTGCCAAAGTCACTCAAATACGTTTAAAACGAATATTTTTAAATAATTAAAATTTAATATATATAATTGATGAAACTATGTTATTTTTATCAAAATTAGATTAAATAAATTAATTTGGCCAAAAAATCGATAAATTATATCTTGAATCGGTCTANNNAATGATCGTAAACAATGTGAACAATAAATTTAAAATAATAAATTAAAAATTAAAATTTAGATTCTTAATTAATTATTTAATTACAAATTTTAAAATTTAGAAAATTAGAATTAATAATTATACATATTCGCACTACATACGGTTACTTTTAATTTTACCATAATCTTCCAATTTCTTGTTCATGCTCAAAATTTGTCGTCGTCAATATTCGGTCCACTCCCAAAATTCGTCGTCGGTACCGGAGACAGCCATTTCGATGCATCAAATACTGCCATTTTTCCTAACGATGTTCAGCCGCTGCCCTGTGCACGCCGCCGCAATAATCTCATCCTGCGCCACTGTAACCCCTATAGCCTGTCGACGCTAATGCATCCCACCCCAATACCACTGCAACTTGACCGCGCACCGCTGTCTCTCCGCAGCCCATGCAGACGCAGCCGTGAAGAGAATCAATTCCGTCTAATTGGATAAGAGTAACTATAAGTTATCATATTTTTCTTTTTTACACCTCTTCCTACAATATCTAGATAATAGAATTAACAAAGAATTTTTTTTTTATCAAACTTATACAATATATTACTACTCATAGCCAATTTAAAGAAAGTAATTTTTTATGAAGCTGATTTAATCTATCTCTATAACTCCCTATTCTATTGAAAATTTTATATTTATTACAATTCAAATCATTTCAAAAACCATTATACTTTACAAATCCATCTCTATAACTCCCTAATTCCTCGCATGCAGATTTCATTTTACATACAAAAAGGAATGGTTATTCTCATTGCAAATTCATTATTATATTTTATTTTACATACAAAAAGAATGTTCATTTTACATATAAAAGGAATGGTTGTTCTAGTTACATATAAAAGAGATGCTTATTCTTGTTGCAAATCCATTATTATATTTTATTTTACATATAAAAAAATGAATGTTCATTTTACTTACAAAAGAAATGATTGTTCTAGTTGCAAATTTAGTGGGAGGCTGGTGGGACAACAATAATACTAGAGTTTTGAGAATGATTAAAATTTTGAAAAGATAAGGTAAAAGAATTCTTTTATTTCAATTGGGTGAAAAACTCATAGAGGACATTCAAAGACCATTAATGTAGTTTTGGTGGGGTCAAAAACTTGATGAACGAAAATTACAGTGGATCAGTTGGGACACATTGTGTAGACCAAAATGTCAAGGAGGTATGAGTTTTAAAGATCTCAAAGCTTTTAATCTTGCAATGTTGGAAAAACAAGGGTGGCGATTTCTTACAAAACCTTATTCACTGGTTACAAGAGTCTTTAAAAGCAAGTATTTCAGACACTGTGATTTCTTGAAAGCTGGTGTTGGGAATAATTCTTCATGGGCATGGATAAGTCTACTGTAAGGGAGAAAAATCATTAAACAAAGAGCAATTTAGAAAGTAGGGAGACAGAGCTCAATAAACATTTGGGAAACAAACTGGGTTAACAATGAAGGGACCTTACTAGCCAAACTACACATTCAAATTCAGCCAAACCTCATTTGGATTTCTCAATTGATGACAGACACAGGAGAATGAAATTCTCAATTAATTAATAATTGCTTCCCAACAAAAATTGCACAGTCAATTCAGAGTCAAGATATATGAAGACGGTGATAAATTGATATGGAGCAAGGAAAGAAATGGAGCTTACTCGGTCAGTTCAGGTTATGGAATTGCTTTCCAGTTATACCATCCTCCAATTGAATTTTTTGCTGATAGATTTAAGAACAAAGCTCTATGGAATTCTGTATGGGACTTGGAGACGCCAGAAAAAGTGAATGTTCATATGTGGAAAACGCTCCATGGAGGGCTCCTTGTCCGATTGAAACTGCACAAAAGAATAGCTACAATCTCTGAAATATGTCCTCGATGCAACCAAACTCCAGAGTCAATTATGCACTGCTTCGTCTCTTGCCCACACTCGAAGGTTGTTTGACAGCTTGCTGACATGCATGGAGGAATTGGGAAGGAAGATGATGAGGCTTTTTGCACATGGTGGATAGAGGTTATAAGGGGGCCGAACAAAAGATCTAATACTCGGATGAGGAGTAGTTTAGCAGCAACCTACTATGGAGAATATGGGTAGCAAAAAACAAATGAATTTTTGAAGAAAGAAAAATGGCACCTTAAAAAGTATGGAAAGAAGGAGTGGAACTTAATGAAGTATATCGTTTTAAAACCAAGCTAATGCAGTAGCACTAAAGTTTTCTTTTTTCTCTTAATGTTTGTTTTATTATCTGATTTTTGGGATGACCCTTTCTATTCCTTGTGTGCGTCCTGTAAAGACTTCTTTGTACTCATTTTCTCAATGAATGCAATCCTATTTTAGTTAAAAAAAAATTGGGTGATTTTTTTATCTTTAGTGGACTAAAAAATAGATTAATCTCTACATACAACCAATTAAGGCTTACAAGTCTTATAAGTCCTTTACCCTCCTTTACCCTCAAACGCACCTCTTGTGGCATCTGTCTTTCATGCGCCTCTTTAACAGAATATTAAATCAATTCAAATCAATTAACGCACGAATATATAACTTCCAAATTTCAAAAGATTTCGTTTCCTTTTTCGAGTTTCTTGCCAAATTTCTTCGATCTCCTTACGTGCGTTTATCACTGGTATCTTCTTCGTCATTTACGTGAGTTTCTCTCTCTATACTCTAGCTTCATTTTTTTTTCGATTTTTATGGTTTCTGAAATCAAGCTTTGAACTCGTTTTGAAAATGAATGATTCAACTTCAGATTGTCAGCTGAACCAGGGCGAAGTGGATTTTGAATTTGAATTGAACGAAGTTCTTGAGGTTTGATTTAGTTTCAGTTAATTATTGAATCTGAATTTGATGCAATTAGTCGTTTATGATTGTCTAGCTGAATAATCCGTGAACATTGATTGTGAAGTTAATGCGTGAACATAATCTATGAATTGAATCTAATGTACTATTTTTGATTAATTTTCTACATTTTATACCAGACGTTCGGGTGTAGATAAGAACTTTTTGGGTGTATTTTAGGGAAGTTTGGGTATATTTTATGGAAGTTTGGGTGTATTTACAATTTATGACTTTTCTTGTTATTTTAGTTGAGTTGTTGTTGTTCGGGTGTAGATCAGGAATTCTTGGGTATATTTTAATTGAATTGTTATTTTTTTATGACGTGCAGAAACTCTATAGTATATCCTTGTTTTTAACATGGTGTATTTTGCAGCCCCTCTGTGTTGTTGATGACCAGTTTGTTCCCAAGGTTGGAATGACTTTTAACACCCTTGAAGATGCTACAAAATTTTACAAGGACTATGCGAAGGCTGCAAGTTTTTCTACAAGAGTTCGGACCACAAATAAGAAGGGAAACGAAATTAGAATCAATTGATTACATGTAGCAGAGAGGAAAAATGAAAATCTAAAATATCTCCGACCGAGAAGACAAATACCACAGCTGGTTTAAATTGTCCTGCACGAATTTATATACACACATTGAAAGATGTTGGTGCTTGGATCATTTCGAAGGTCGTGTTGCATCATTTACATCCTTACTGTCCAACTCAGGCAGAGATGCTCAAACAGCACAGGGAACTAAGCATGTCCATTTTGTCGTACAATAGAGAATAACGAGGAGGCTGGTATCAGACCAAGCAAAACTTACCAATCATTCGTTGCTGCAGCTGGGGGTCACCGCGAGTTAAATTTTATCGAAAAAGACGTGAGGAATTACATCACGAGAGAAGTGCGGAATGTTTCGGAATAAGAAGATGCAAAGGAGTTCGGGAAATATTTATTAAGAATGAAAGAGAAGAATCAGAATTTTTTTTCGAGCTCGAATTGGAGGACGATCAGTCGATTAAGCTGGGTTTTTGGGCCGATGCAAGAAGCAGAGCTGCCTTTGAATATTTCAGAGATGTTATTTCATTTGACACCACCTATAATACAAACAGGTAATATGCTATTCTTGTTTATGATGGTAAATTAATGTTGTTTTATGAATCTGCTGCAGAGGTGTATATTGGATGTTTTTGGGTGTATAAATTTATTTGTTGGGTGTAAGTAATGATTTTCATTCTGCAATCTCGTAATTTGTTTCAGGTATAATTTGGTTTGTGGTTCTTTTGTTGGGATGAATCACCACGGTCAGTCAACACTTCTTGGATGCGCTTTGATGAAAAACAAAGAAATTGAATCATTCAAATGGTTATTTCAATGCTGGCTTCGTTGCATGGGAGAAAATGCTCCTAAAGGGTTTCTCACCGATCAATGCGCGTCAATTAAATGGGTACAAGGGACATGCAGAAATTGAACAAGAATTGAGCCAAGTTGTTTGGAACTTCATAGCAAAGACTCATTTGATAGGAATTGGAATGATTTTCTGCTGAAGTATGGTCTTGTGGACAACAAGTGGCTTTCAGGTAATATTTTTTAAAATCTGCAGCAGAGGTGTAAATTGCATATTTTTTGGGTGTAATATAGTCTGGTTTGGGTGTATTATGCAGATCTTTACGAAGACCGTCATATATGGGTGTTCTAATTTATCTGGATTACCACTTCTAGGCAGGGATGAAAAGCACACAAAGGAGCGAGAGCATGCATTAATTTTTTAACAAGTTTATTACACGGAACAACTCGCTTATCCAATTTGTCAAACAATACGATAATTGCCTCGGAAGTAGGGAGCAAGCAGAGAGAGAATCAGATGCTGCAGATTTTTATATGGTCATACCGTGTGCAACAAAATCCTCCATCAAAGCTCAGTTTCAACATGTGTACACTCACCAAAAGTTTAGTGAAGTCCAAGCACAATTCAGAGGAAAGGCAAACAGCATCACAAGATTAATGAACTCTGCTCTAGGCTATTCATATACGAAATTGGAGAACAAGTTTCCAGCTCAATATTCAACAAGTTTGTGGTTACTTACGACTCAGTAGTAGCCCAAGTGAAATACCAATGCTTATTATTCGAGTCAAGAGGCATATTGTGCCGTCACGCCTTAAGCGTGTTAAGCTTTGAACGAGTAACCCAAGTGTCAGCAAGATATATATTGGAACAATGGAGCAAAAAGGTAAAGAGGCGACACACACACATCAAGAGCAGCCACGACGAGCCACTGTTGGAGCCAAGAAGCAAGAGGTTTGACGAATTGGTGTTTCGTTCGCAAAATATTTGCAAATTTGCATCAAAATCGGAGGAGCTGACTGCCATTCTGCACCGTGCGTACGATAACATCATGGTTGAGATGGAAGAACTGAAAGCCAAAAGGAAGGGGACATGTTCATTATCTCACGAAGATGCCAACTTGGAATCCGTTAACGAGCTTTAAAGCCCTCCAAGGGTTCGAATAAGAGGACGTCCAAAATATAGACTAGGTTCAAAGTTGGACAAACAGATTACAAATGCCTCAAAGAAGAAGAAAAAGAAAGCTTTAAACGAGGTAAAAGTGATGTTCTTTAAATACGTGGTGATTGAGTTTAATTTTCTTGTTAATAGTTTTGCTAATATATGAGTTTATTATTTCCAGTTAAACCTCTTTGAAGCTGCATCAGTGGTGCGTCCAAATTCCAGCCAATATCAAGGACGTGTTATGAATTATCAGTTCAGGAAACCAACAGCAGTGGATAATTTTTTGGGTGTATAGTTACAAAATATGGGTGTAAATTTCAGTTTTTTGGGTGTATTTCTGAATTTTCTTGTGTTTGACATTTTACATTTATATATTTCAGATGCTGCTGTTTATGTTATAAATTATTGTTTTGTTTATTTTTTATGGTTTAGGGTTTAGGGTTTAAGGTTTAGGGTTTAGTTTTTATGGTTTAGGGTTTAGCGTTTAGGGTTTAGGGTTTATGGTTTATGGTTTAGGATTTATGGTTTAGGGTTTAGGGTTTAGTGTTTTAGGGTTTATGGTTAGGGTTTAGGGTTTTAGGGTTTAGGGGTTTAAGGTTTAGGGGTTTAGGAATCCAGCATCAGTGGATAAAAGTGTAGGTGTATATTGAAATTGTTAGGGTGTAATATTCCATGTTTTGGGTGTATAGTAGGTTGGGTGGTTTAATGTTTATGGTTTAGGGTTTAGGGTTTATGGTTTAGGATAGGTTTATGGTTTAGTGTTTTAGGGTTTAGGGTTTAGGTTTTAGGGTTTAGGGTTTAGGGTTTAGGTTTAGGGTTTAGGGTTTTAGTGTTTAGGGTTTAGGGTTTAGTGTTTTAGGGTTGAGTTTTTAGGGTTTAGGGTTTAGGGCTTTAGGGTTTAGGGGTTTAAGGGTTTAGGGGTTTAAGGGTTAGGGTTTCTGGTTTAGGGTTTAGGGTTTAGGGGTTTAGAGTTTAGGGGTTTAGGAATCCAGCATCAGTGGATAGAAGTTTGGGTGTATATTGAAATTGTTGGGGTGTAAAATTCCATGTTTTGGGTGTATAGTAGGTTGGGTGGTTTAGTGTTGATGGTTTATGGTTTAAGGTTTAGGGTTTAGTGTTTTAGGGTTTAGGGTTAGAGTTTAGGGTTTTAGGGTTTAGTGTTTAAGGTTTGGAGTTTTAGGGTTTTAGGGTTTAGGGTTTAGGGTTTATGGTTTTAGGGTTTTAGGGTTTAGGATTTTAGGGTTTAGTGTTAAAGGATTTAGTGTTTAGAGTTTATGGTTTAGGGTTTAGTATTTTGGGGTTTAGGGTTTAGTGTTTTAGGGTTTAGGTTTTAAGGGTTTAGGGTTTTGGTTTTAGGGTTTAGAGTTTAGGGTTTAGGGGGTTTAGGAATCCAGCATCAGTGGATAGAAGTTTGGGTGTAAATTGAAATTGTTGGGGTGTAAAATTCCATGTTTTGGGTGTATAGTAGGTTGGGTGGTTTAGTGTTTATGGTTTAGGGTTTTGGGTTTAGGGTTAGGGTTTATGGTTTTAGAACTTTACGATTTAGGGTTTAGGGTTTAGGTGTTAGGGGTTAGGGTTTATGGTTTAAGGTTTAGTGTTTTAGGGTTTAGGGTTAGGGTTTAATGTTTAGGGTTTAGGATTTTAGGGTTTATGGGTTTAGCGTTTAGGGTTTAGGGTTTAGGGTTTTAGGGATAAAACATCAGAGGATAGAAGTTTGGGTGTATATTCAACTTTCCTTGGGTGTAAAATTTCATGTTTTGGGTGTAACATTTCCTGGTTTGATGTTTTCCTTCATGTTTTATCACCTGTAATTCAGACATTTTGAATACAGCAGAGGCAGTTTAATTATGAAATTTTTTTTTATAATAAAACTGGATTATATTGGCAAAATTTTACAGCATGTGTTCAAATTGTTACAAGACTACATAACAGTTAGATTAAACAGTGTCAATATCATTAGAATTTATCTGACAATATGGATTCAATAACAATGAGGATGGCTTGGACAGTCTTATTGCATCACTTCCCCTAATGGCTTCAGCTTTGTCTTGATTCATTTCATGGAATAGAATCCAGGAAGCATATTTTACTCTATAGTGGTCTACCTCGTCCTACAGTTTAAAAGAATATTCTTTTTAATCAGCCATGTTAATTTAGTAAAGTAATACAGAGTTATATAGTTTTAAACACAATTACCTGGGTCCAATTGTCCCACTCATACTTCCCCTTTTTAACGTTTTCGGGCTGAATTATTTCAAGCCACTTCATTACATAAATAGCAAAGTCATAGCTGAAAAACAAGAAATAAATTAGCAAATTACATATAGGAAGGATTAATTTTCAGAGTGAAATATTTATACCTTGTCTTTTGGCCTGAGATGTTAATGTATGGTGGTTCAATTTCCTGATCCTTTCTCTTCAGAGGTGCCCCCCAGCATATACTCTCATTCTTGAAATTACATATCCCTTAAAACACAAAACAAATCAGTAATATATGAATAAATTTAATAAAGTAATACACCCAAAGGAGCACAAACTTACACCTTATATTGAACAAAAATACACCCAAATATTAAAATACAAACACAGAAACAACTTACAATGAATTTATTTAGGTTCATTCTGGCATCGGATGGACATGTCTTGTGATGTGGGTCGAGTATATAAAATTTTCTCTTTCTTGCATCAGCCACCCAAAACCACCAATGGTTTGAATAGCAAACAGGTGCAAAAATCTGAAACATTTCCACATTGAACAGTGTTTTAGTTTATTTGGCACATAAGTAAAGAATGGTAATAAGAAATTTTAGAAACGAAAAATTACATATGGATGTGATGCTAATTTTTTGAGGTCCAAGAAGGGTATAAACATTGGGTAGTCTTCCACCCTGAATGGCTTATTGGTTTTAGGCTATAAGAATTTCTCATTTGGATGATTTCCAACGGCCATGTTCTGCAACAATTGTGAAACACCAAATGAAGTATTTAATACATCCAAACGATTACAGAAATACACCTGAACAATTACAGAAGTACACCCAAAGAATTACAGAAATACACCCAAACGATTACAGAACTACACCCAAACGATTACAGAAATACACCCAAACGATTACATACATACACCCAAAAGATTTAAGAAATACACCCAAGATTCGTTGAAGTACATCTTACCACTATATCAGGGGGGAGACATTATATTTCTTCTTGAAACCTGAAGGTTGTGGTAGGCTTAGAGAAGGGGGGGTTGAATCTATGCCTTCCTTTTAATTACTGTTGTTACCCTTTTAAAACAGATTTGCAATTCTGATTCTGTTTTAACTTAGCAGCGGAAATTTATGAGACAATTTATTTTTGTCTCATGAATATCAGAAAACAGAAATTTATGCTTTCCTCATTGTTCCTGTTTTACATTGTACTTAAAGAGAGCACAATAAAGAGCTACACACATTTATCTTGTCTAAGGGATATCAAACAAACAGCATCACATAATCAGCCCAACATCAAGCTAATATCAGCAGCACAAAGATTCAACATGTGAAAGCAATTTTTAATGCAGCAAACAGACAAAAATCCCAAAAGAAGTACTAGTAGCTGCAGCAATGCCAAAAAATTCCTAGGACACATTTACCATCCTATTATCCTATTGCTATTATCCTATTGCTATTACTCCCCCTTTTGTCATCAAGGGTGGATAATATGCAAGATCAACAAAAACAGCACCTTATAACCTGCAGAAGAGAGTTAGTGCACAGTCCTAATGAATTAACAAAGGTGCAATGTTATCCAAAGTTATTACAGTCATCCAAGAGAACAAAACAGTTCAATAGTAGCAAAATAAATAAAATTCATCAGACAAAATGAGCAGACAGCAGCAGCATCATGAAACAATTCTTAGGCATCCGAACCATTTCCCTCTGAATCAACTTCTTCATCAGCATCAGTGGCAGGGTCTTCATCCTTTTGAAGGTTATCAATGAAAGTCATGAACACAGCCACTCTATCTCTTGACTTACGGAGGAAATTTTCGCGCTTGCTTGCTAGCTTCCTTTGCTCCTTGTTCATACAATCAAGTGATTTGATTGAGAGACAAACTCCTGAACAACACCCTTGACAACATTCAGCAGGGCATATTTCTGGCCAGTAAAGATGGAAGTACCCTCAGTGGAAGGAGGAGGAGATTCCTCAGGGATAAAGTCATCATCATCATCATCCAATACCACTCTCTCTGAATGAGTGGGTCCCTTTTGCTGTTTCACTGAATGTCGCTTAACCTGAGGATACAGACAATAATGCCAACACAACAAACTAATGTATATACATGCTTATCTAGAATTCCATGGTTGCACAAAAGTCTAATAATCCATACAAGCACATATTGCAAACTATGGCAGCATGTAACAAACAATTCACCAGCACAACATAAAGTTCAAAAGACTTAAAGTCATCCAAGTTTAGTTCACAAACAAGTAAGCCAAGTTCAGTTCACAAACAAGTCAAACAGATTTCAATTCATAAACCCAAGTCAGTTACCAAACACAAGACTAAACAAAACTAATATCCAATAATCTCGGTAAGTCTTATGTCTTGTCAAGCCTCATATATGCATTTTTCTCCCCTTTTGTTATCAAGGTGGGAGAAATAAAACAAAACAGAACCTGCAAAATAGAATTCTCAAACAAGGCATTAGCACAATTAAAGCAGAAGTTGCAGTTTTTTTTTTTTTTTTTCAAAAATTGAAATGATAATGATGAGAAATGTAAAAAGAATGTACAATACATGAATAGGTTTGCAATCGCAGCAAGTTAAGAGTGTTCTTGAAAAAGAAAGTTCAGAACCCTATTCCAAGAAAGTTCAGAGCCCAGAAGATAAAATTCAGAGTGATGGTTCTTCTTCTGCCCAAAATTTCTCATTCGAACCTATGAGACAACAACTTCAACAAACTCATTAGCAATTTTCAAACAGTGAATCATAACTCAAAATTCCTAGACAAGTCCTAAGCATGCAGAATCTATCCTCAGCTAATGGTTTTGTAAAAATATCTGCTAATTGCTCCTCTGATTTAACAAATTGAATACTAATATCCCCCTTTTAGACATGTTCTCTTATTGAGTGAAATTTCACTTCAATATGTGCCCAAGGAAGAAATTGAGTTCACCCATCATACTCATGTCAAATTCACTTGTCATGAGTTTTCCAAATTCAGAACAAAGGGATTCATTAGCTGATCCAAAAATAATATCATCAACATATATTTGGACTAGAATAAAAGAATCATTAGAATTCTTGATAAATAGAGTTGTGTCAGTGGTGCCTGACTGATACCAATTGAAGGTTGTGGTAGGCTTAGAGAAGGGGGGGTTGAATCTATGCCTTCCTTTTAATTACTGTTGTTACCCTTTTAAAACAGATTTGCAATTCTGATTCTGTTTTAACTTAGCAGCGAAAATTTATGAGACAATTTATTTTTGTCTCATGAATATCAGAAAACAGAACACAGCAGAGAAGAGAAAAGCTAACACCAGCATGTATCCTGGTTCGGTTGCCTTGTGCTATGCAACCTATTTCTTGCTTCTTTGATGATCACCTTAGGGAAGAAGCTTTCTCTTTCTCTTTCTCACTTTTCTGAGTTTGTGATTTGACATGGTCAGAGAAGAGGAGAACGTTGAGTTAGTGAAAGCAAGTGAGAGGAATTTGAAATCAATTCGGGCTTGGATTGGGTTCTACTCAAATTCAGCCCATTAGTTATCTTGCTTTGATTTCTTTGGGTTTTTCTTGCTTTATTGCCCGTTTTGATTTTTCAGCCTTGTTTCCTCATGAGCTTTGTTTATTTATTTACCCACCAGCCTTGCTATATTATTTTCATACCAATTTGGGCTGCTGAACTAAGTTTTGGCCTGCAACATATAATAAATAATTAGCAACATATAATTATTAACACTTAACACTAATTATTTATTTTGTCCAAAAATAATGTTTGTCATCACTAATTAATTTAGTTAATTTCTTAACTCAACAAAACCTTTTAATGTTTTGCTGGTTAAGGATGAGGCACATGGCAAAGACAATCTAGAAAAAAAAGCCCAAATCAATTTTACATCAATCAACATTACAGTTACATTTCATGATAAAATCATTAATGTTATTCTAATATTACCTCAGCTTCTATATGTGTATCATCTTTGAGAGATGCGAAGTGGACTTTTGACAAAATGTATCGATCTTGGGCATTGAGTGTGCACACGGCGTCATACTCATTAGTTCCTCTATCTCCGTATGTCTTCACACGCGTGGCCTAGATGTAGCATTTCTCTTTCATTTCAGCTGACATCTCGTTGGTCCTTGCAGGAGTTTCAAACTTTTCATAACTTTCTTCGCCACTCTGCTTTTGAATCTGTGGACTTTTACCTTCTGTTTTCACCCCACTGCTTGCAATTTTTCCACCAGCTCCCCTAATTGTTCTATTAGTTTTGGCGTTTCAGGAGTTTTTGCCCTCTCCCCTTCTTACGTTGCTGCTTCTTCTTGTCTTGAATCAGTCAAGTCAAAGCTGAATGATGGCACCGGACCTTCTTTAGGTATGTACGATGCTGTTCGGGCCATCATCATCAGTGCAGCAGCGTCTTCTGGGGCTGGATTACTGCGTGTTGACATATAACGTAATAAAAGAATAAGAATAGACGAATCATAGTGAAACCCAAATTTTATTTTTCTGAACTTACATTTTAGATGGAGCTAGTGGAAGCGTGGGTGTACTTTCTTCAGGTTTTGGAGTGGTTCTGGAGTGCTGCAGGGTTACATAAAATGAAAAATGTTATAAAAAAAACTAGTTACAGATCAATTGTGAAGATATACACCCCAACAAGGACAATATACACCCAAACAATAACCAAATATACCCCAAGATTATTCCTTACCTTTTTGTAGTTTCTTCATTAATTTTTTTACTTGGAGACTTTGCAGGGGTCGGTTCAATTTCTGGCACAGGAGTTGTCTGGGACAGAGGTAGATAAACTTGAATCGAAACTCTAAACAAGACAAAAATAAAAGGTTAAGAAAGCTCGTGAAAATAAAATGGTCATAAGGTTGAAATTTACTTGAAATACTCACATTGAAAGCGCGTCAGTTTGTGACTGTGTCTCTACCCGCACAACCATCATGTTCTCTTCAGCTGGGTCATTGGCTGATTCTTCTACCAGGCTCAACCTGAAATACACCCAAAGAAACTCAAAATACACCCGAAGCATTCAAAAGAAACACAGGCTTTATTTTTTGAGAACTTACGTAGTTGCATTTTTTGCTTTTTTTTCCTGCCTTTTTTTTCTTGAATAAAACATTAAAGGGCTTTTTTTTTCTAAAAAAAATATATACATAATTAGAAGCAGAAGGTAATAAAAGATAAAAGCAACCGGTATTAGAAAGAGAAATTACATGCTATCCGCCGGTTTGTTTATGGTGCTTTGAACTGTGTGTCCTTGAAACAAAGGATCATCGCTTCCTAAGTTTACCTTCGGTATTCTAAACATAGAATAGATATCATTCAATAAAAATACCATGCGGTTAATTAAGGATAACAAGATTTTATCAAATAAAGGTTCTTACGTTTTGGATGAGTCATAGTGACCTTCTGTTGATCGTAGGTCAGCTCCCTTCTCCCTGGGAAACCAGAAACAATTATTAGCAACGAAAACACCTTAAAATCGGTAATATACACCCCAAACATAACAAACCCCTATGCAGCAGATTTTTCATTATTTTTCTTCTTCTTAGATTCCCTTAAGAATTCTTCTAATTCTTCAGTTCCAATTTCAGATCTGACAGTATACGCATAAAAGAACATGTTAACAAATATAATTTTGATGATAAACAGTAATATAGCTTTCAAAGTACCCTACCCATGATAGGATTGAGTTTGTTCAGGAGATGAATCCTCAACAATGAGCTTGCTCTTTTTGGATTGCGTCCTGGAGAAAAAAAAATTATGAATCAAAAAGACAAAATAAAATTGATCAAAAAATACTACCCAAAGCAGTGCTTACTTTTGGGGTGTTCTCTGAATTTTTTTCTTTCTTTTTCGTGTTTTTACTGGTGATAATTCTTCGCTTCTGAAAGTTAATAAGAAACGCTTTATTAATACATGAAATTTTGAGAATAAACAGAAAAGAAAGCGATGATAATTTCAGAACATTACTCATCATTCGATTCAGTTTCAGAATAAGAATCCTCCTGAGTCTTCTTCCTTTTTTTGGATTCCATTCTGGAAGGCAAACAATCATTAGTAAAAAACACCCTAAAACTGACAAAATACACCCTAAAAGTAACATAATACACCCTAAAAGTGACAAAATACACCCAAGTATGTTACTTACTTTTTGGCTGCGGGTGGGTTGTTTCCTTTTTGGTTCCTCTGAGTCCTGGTCAGTCTCAGACTCAAAGGAAGAATAGACTTCAGTTTCAACTGTTTCACTCTCAGATGATGATGAACTTGCCTTTCTTTTTTTGTTTTTTTTTGTTTTTGTTTTTTTTCTTCTTTTTTCTTTTTCCTTCATTTGTTTCAATTTCTCCTTTGTTTCTGCCATCTTTACAATTCCCTGAAACAGTAGAAATGTTAGTTAACAACTTCCACGTAAATAAAATATGCCCAAGGTATTCTGTTCACTTACCACATGTTCATCTGTTTCAGCTCTCATCCTTTCAACCAATTGCTCTCTATTCCAGTTGGCAATCCAGGGTTATGCATGTTTTTCTTCTCCTTTCTTCTCTTTGTTTTTTGGCAGATGAAAATAGACTATCATCCAGGCAAACAGGCAGCCGTCGATTGATTTTTTCTTTTTCAGATTGTAATTAGTTATGCCTTTGATGATGAAATTCAGAACATGGGCTCCCCAGTTGCCCTCCTTTATTTTGTCCATCTTGAAAATAGGAGCTAGGTGCACAGGAGAGATTTTGTTTATTGCTGTTGGCAACAGGAACGCCATCTGTATATAGAAGATGAAAATCCTCTTAAACATGAGGCGATCCTGTTCATTTCTAACACCAATACTCATTATCTCATCTGTCAGACTTTTTAGAGTCTTCCCCTAGAATCTTCTAAAAATCTGTTTGTTCTCTTCAGAAAGTTTCTTATAACTGACTTTCTGAGGAAATAGATCTCCTACAAAAAACAAAACAACTTACAATGAAAATCACTTGAAATACACCCAAACATCACTCATATACACCCCAATATCACTCATATACACCTATGTTTGTTTCTTGATTATATGATAGCAGAATAATATATTACAAAGAATGGAAGTATAGAGGTTTTCTGTAATGAGTTACCTGATGCGTTGAGGCCAAGCGCAGCCCCTATTGTGCTGGGTTTTACTCTAAATGAACTGTAGTTGGTTTTGAGTGTGTTTTTCCCAGTTTAAAGGAGTTAGCCAACTCCTTTAATAGTTTGTGATGCACCCTTAGTGGCGGGATGTGCATCAGTCCACCAAAACCTAAATCCCGAACGATTGCTTTCTTTTCCTCGCTCATATTTCCAAATTTTTCACTCAACGAATGGGTTGCACAATTCAAGTCTTTGGTTTGCTGTAAACAAAGCAAAATTAGAGTCATTAGAATAAGTTATATTTGTATTAGGAAAAATTGACTTGTTCTAAGATATATATTTGTGCTTACATTGTATTTTTTCCGCCTTGGTTTTTGCTCGCCATTTTTACTGCAATGAAAATGAGATGCTGTCAATAGATAAAAAATACACCCAAAAATCAGAGACATACACCCATAGATCAGTCAGATACACCCCAATATCAGCCACATACACCCAAATCCAGTCCCATATCTATTTTATTTTTTTTAATTAAACGAAATTAAATCACTTCAAAATCATATTCAATTCATCCAAACATCCATAAAATGACACTACAAGGTCAAGCACAATTAGAATAGTAACAGTTAGACTTCAAAACTCCTAATATATATATTAGTCTCATACACCTCTACATTTTTTAGATTATATGACATTATATGAGTTCAGAAATATTTTTAAGTTCAAAGTCCCACTAGAAGCAACAGTCGCATGCCAAGTCCGAGATATACACCCGATAAACGGCCACCAAAAAAATTGCCATATACACCCAAAAATCAGTTAGAAGAGGAAGAGTCTTTCATGTAAACATGCACAAACCTAATTAAAAAACATGTAAACATGCACAAAATATGTAAACATGCACAAAATATCCACCAAACAGATCAAAACAAACGTTAAAGCATTCACTAGAAGTACGTAAGATAGCGTAAACGAAGAACAGTTTCATCAGAACAGTAATATGAGATCTAAAACAAGAAGAACAGTAAAACCTAGAAGAACCTAGAAGAAACAGAGCGAGAAATACTGACGATATAGTTCTTCGATTTCATATAACAGTGTGAAAAACCTAGAAGAACACTAAAACAGTACCTTACCTTGAATAATGTTTCTTCGTTTTTTCTGCTGATTTTTTTATGGAGATTTGTATCTTTTATTCTTGATTTCTTCTACTCTTCGCAACGAGTTAGAGCGTTTCTTCATAATTGTAATTTGTTTCGAATGTAGCTTGAAACTTGACGGTTTACGTTTTGACTGAGGAAGAGGAGGAAGAGTGTGCCATAATGAGCGTGTTTTGGAAAACGCAACCGTTGTGTAAGGCGCGTGCATTTTACACTCCATTCTAAACAGTGTAATGCACATGATTTTTTTTTTTGGGCTGGGCCAACTTGTATAGCTTGTAAGCCAAAAAAGCTTGTATATGTAGCATGCTTGCTAAAAAATTAGTCCATTATTTATGATTAAATTTTTTGGTTATGGTTATAAATATATTTAATATAAATAAAAAATTTTAAAAATAAAATAAAATAAAATAAAAGTTAAAGAACATTTTTATAACTTTTGCCAAAAGACAAAAATTATTCTTCACCCTGTAAACAAATGAAACTTCCATCTTATTGGAAGAGAAGAATTAATTTTCTTGATTTATGAAAAAGGATTGTCGCAAACAGTGAGAAGTTGTCACAACTTCTTCTCTTCCACTTTACAAGACCAAAATTACACTTTTAACAACGCCATCATCACCACTCTCAAGAACAACATCAACAAATAGTAAATCGTGCAACTGTACCACAATTATCCAATGAAGATAATGATGATTGCAGCTACGGCAACGGAAGCGGATGCAAAAGAAGTGCTTTTGAGCTCGCCTCCGCCGGCAGAATCCGCTGTTCCAGGGGCTGTCAGCGGGATTCGAAGAACAAGCCAAAACTGCTAGTCATAATCACAAGAGAGAGTGCCAACACGCATAGCTTACATCCTGTTGATCAAAAAATATTTTCGATAAAGGAAAATGGTTCGAAGTGGTAAAGTGATCAAAGATATAAGTAGTTTTCGAAAAGACATACACGCAAGTATTAAATGGAAGTTTTCGACACAGATTTGATTTCAAGGCCCGCCCTTCAATAAATCGGGCAAGTCAAATCGACCATGGGACTCACGTCAGATAATCGAATAGCTTATTCGAATAAGAGATTGGGTAGTTATGGTAGTGGAGAAGTTAAAGGCTTTTATCACGCGAGGAAATCAGGGAGAATGTTTAGGCGGGAACAGTTCCCAAGGAAAACACATTCAATGATGTGATTTTCTAATTAATTATAATTAATTATCAGTTACTAAAAGCAGATTATAAATACTAGGAGATCTTAGGGAATAGGGGTTGGAACTTTTACTCAGAATCACTCAAGCACACTCACATCCCAGGAAATTCCCGAGTCTGCAATCGAGTAACCTTTCTATAGGGTTCCTTCCATATTTTACTTTTTCAATTTATCTTTTTGTAAACTTTATCTTTTCAAGTAAATTTATCTTTCAAGTTCCATTTATCTTCTTTGTCCAATTTATCTTTCTGCATTTTAAATTTTCATGTTAAAGTCCTTTGACTCAATCGAAGGCATTCTATTGTTTTCTTTTAATTCCAATGCATTTCTTTCCATTTTCAGTACATTTCCCTTTCGAAAACTTTATCTTTTTGTTCTTTTTATTAGTTTATAACTTTTAAGTTATCTTTATTCTCAACCCCGTCTAATCGAAGACACTTTGATGCACTTTTAGAAAACTGGTACCTGTAAAGAGGAGTAGGTTTCACTCCCAGACCACTAGATATCGAACCACCATTGATTTGCTAAAAATCGACAAAACAAATTGGCACGCCCGGTGGGACAGTTTTTGAAAATCGAAGTGTGTCAAAAAGATATTTTTCAGTGTCATTTGGTGTATGCGATTACGAAGTGGAAAGATCATTCACATGGCTAATGAGGTATCAAATGTGAATGGTGGTTCATCCATCAATGATAGCATACCAGTGTCCATGCAACAAACGGACGTGACTTCACGTTCCGAAGGTGCAATTAGAACAGAAAGTATAGCGATTACTACTGTTCAGACTAGAAATATTGGATGTAATATTCGTCCACGTGGCACTTTGCCACCATACCAACCTCCATTGACCGCTGGTTGGCCTCCTTATGGTCTTCCTCCGAGTTTTACTCCGCCAGTGGGTGGTTTTGTTTCACCTATTTGTTTCGGAAATACAAGTGGAGTGAATAATGGTCAAAATCCGCAACAATATTCCGAATATTCTCATGATTATAATGTGAGCTCTACTTCGAATGCTACTAATTCAATGGCAGTATATCGACAACAAGTAGAGGAAGGTCATCATGATTTAGTCAATTTATTGACTCAACAAATGACCACAATTCTAAATCCAATGATGGCTGGTCACGAATCGAAATTTGAACGTCTTGCTAGACAAGTCGAACGTATTACTCGAATCGTAGATTATGAGGAAGGTGAAGGGCACCAGGGGAAATAACGAAGGAGCAGAAAATATATTTCAAAATGAAAACAATGTTTAAATCAAGAAAATCCTTATGTAATTCCCCGAGGTCAAAATGCTGATAATGTTTTAGCCAGATTACGTGTTAATCATGGTGGAGAACGTTATCAAGTCACCAGAATTGTGAAATAAGTACTCAATAGAGTGGGTTTGAATGTTGGTTTTATGAATCGACCGTACTTTGTATCTGTTTCTCCCCAAGTTGTTCAAATGGCTAAAGCGCCAAGAGGGATAAAAAATCCAAAGATAGTCACAAAGTTTGCCGGGGAAGTTGGAGAATCAACCACTAAACATGTTGCTCGCTATTTGGTCGAGATTGGGAACTTAGCTAATGATGAAAATTTGAAAATAAAGTTTTTTCCTTCTTCGTTGACGAAGAATACATTTACTTGGTTTTTGAATCTTAGACCAAATTCGATCACAACATGGAATCAGTTAGAAACTGCTTTTCACGCTCAGTTTTATTGAGGGAAAATGAATGTGGCAGTTACTGATCTAGTGGTTTTGAAACGTGAAGATGGTGAAACTATTGATGATTATTTAATACGTTTCAAGAATGCTAGAATTAGGTGCTATGTGTCATAACCTGAAAGTGAGATCGTGAAAATAGCAATTATGGGATTAGGGTTTTATATGCGCAGAAAGCTGCTTAATGTGCATATTCCCAATCTAGCCCATTTAGCTGAAAAGGTTCGTCAGACCGAACTCATAAAAAAAGAGAAAGAGAAGTATAGGAGTGAACAAAGATCGAAGAGTAAACCTTTTATTCAGAAACAGAAAGTTGCTTATGTGACTATGGAGTCTTCAGAGGAGGAATTCGATTTCGAAACAGAAGTCGATTTGGCCGAGCTTAAGAAAGGCCCTCCTTATGTTTGGTCTTTACTCAAAAAGCTTCTTAGTAATGAAAAGTCGAATAATTCAAAGCTAAAAAGTGGAAAGAAATATAGTTTTGATATCTCGAAATCTGATCAGATTTTCAATGTGTTGCTTAAAGATAAACAGTTAATTCTGCATGAGGGTAGAACTTTACTTTCGGTGAAAGATTTAAAAGGAAAACCTTATTGTAAGTTTCACCAAGCAACAAGTCATTCGACTAACAGTTGTGTTCGTTTCAGGGATTTAATTCAGGAAGCAATAATGGAAGGATGGTTGAAATTCGATGATGGCAAGAAAGAGATGAAGGTTGATGTTGATCCCTTTGATGTTGATGCTAGTTTTGTCGAGCCGTACTTTGGAGTGAATATGGTTGGTATGTCATATGACTTTGATGTGACTCTGGATAATTTCGAGTCACAGGTAAGATCTGTGTACCCTAGAGTAGGGGATGGGCTGTTGGATTTTCTGGTTCAACAGAAGATCAAAGACATGGACGTATCTCTGTGTCCATGGTGTAATGCTGTTTTTGATGCTGAGGCAGCGACAATCTTCGAGAATGAAGAAATAATTAGCTCATAGAGAGGAGTAAGCGCGCCAGAGGCAACCAATTCGGCGTATAGAGGGTCAGAGTTCGAAGATCCCTCAGCAAAGTGTAACTACACCTTTAAGCCGATCTAAGGCTATAAGTGTCCAGTGGATTCGGAACTGTCAGGAGTTCCAGAAGCGGGACCATTTGTATCGATGCAATCCCCAGTGGAGACATCGGGGACCTCCTCGAAACCAATACTCCTATTATCGTGGTCGAGCTAGAGGGTATCCTAGGGGCAGAGGTAGCAGGAGAAATTTCAATCAGAGCAAAAAACCTCAGTAGGAAATGAGTAAAGAAGTAAGCAAGGGGGCAACGCCTTCTGTACATTTCCGAATAGTTTTTCCATCTGATGGAGACACTTATCCGAAGGGAATTCCATCTCCTGCAAAGATGGAAAAAGGCAAAGCCATAGCCCAGTCTTCGGGGGTTGATGACGTTGGGATTTTTGTCAGTAAAGAATTTTATAAAAACAATCGCGTTGTAGATATAGTCTCTAAACCAACAGAAATCCCTTCGTACAAACGTTTTGGTTGTCACAAGTAACAAACCCCTAAATAAATTGATAACCGAAGTATTCAAACCTCGGGTCGTCTTCTCAAGGAACTGCAGGAAAGTATGTTCTTATTATTGGTTATGGTATTGAACCTGATAAAGAGATAATCCGGAAAGCGAATAAAATCCTAATTCTAAATCCTAATCCTAAAGAGAGAAGAGAGAGGAGAGAACCTCTCTCTAAACTAAATCTAAATCATGAAAACTAACTAAAGTGGAGACTCTCTTTGAATGGATGCATTCCTCCACTTCATAACCTCTGGTCTATGCCTTCTGGACTTGGATTTGGGCCAAAAAGGGCCTCAGAAATCGCTATGACCGTTTTCTGCAATTTCTGGTGCGTGGCCTCTGTCACGCATCCGCGTGGGTCACGCGGTCGCGTCATTCGGAGTTTTCCTTATCACGCGGTCGCGTCAGTCATGCGGCCGCGTCATATGTGTTCTGCTTAAGGAGTGCGGTCGCGTTAGTCATACGGCCGCGTCGCTGCTTCTTCGCAATTGGCATGCGGCCACGTCGTCCATGCGATCACGTGGATGCCAATTTCTCCAAAAACTCCGTTTTCTGCTTTCCTTCCATTTTTGTATGTTTCCTTTCCATCCTTTGAGTCAATCCTGCCTTAGAAGATCTGAAACTACTCAACACACTAATCACGGCATCGAATGGAAATAAAGGTAATTAAAATAATTAATTTTAAAGCATAGGAAACATGTTTTTCACATACATCCTTTACCTATATTCCCATATTTTCCCACTTTTGATGTTACATGCTCATGTTTCAATGTTTATTATTTTTATCCCATGTGCATTGCTTTATTTCACATTTGGGGAATTCTTTTGTGTCCCCTTTATTCAACTACTGAAAAATAACACTCTTTTTTTTTTTAAATGCACATGGTAATTCAATTATTTTAATTTCACATGAGCATGCTTCCCAAAACTTTTATTTTGAATTATTTTATTCTTTTCAACTTTTCTACCTTTTGTTTTTATCATCCATGTTCCCAGTAGGTTTCCCACTCTTATACAATTACACAATTTGTTATCTTAAGCTAACCAAGGATTCAACTTGGAATTTTTATTTTGTTTTTCTGCTTAAGGCTAGTAATGTGGTTTATAGAATAAAAGGGGATTTAAAGGCTCAAGGGGGCTAACAAGGGTGATGTAAAAGGGTAGGCTATTTTGGGATAAGTGAGCTAAAATCAAATAATGGCCTCAATCATTCTCTTGGTATGTAGTTATATTCTATAATCGGACATATAGATTAAAACAAAGTAAAGAACACCAGAATAAATAAGAAGGGCGGAACACACAGGAATAAAAATTATGGTTTGAATATAACCATATAATTAAGCTCAAAACTCACAGGCTGTGTGTTCTCTAGCTCAAAAATTATTTATCAATTATGTATGTCATGCAAGTAAAATTAAAAGTTCCCATTATTCTCAATGTAAAACTTAAGGTGGCTTTAAAGTTTTAGTGTTTCTCCTTGATGAAATGTTGTTAACTAACTAGCATGTAATGTTATATATACAAGGTGTGTGGATTGTTTCTATTATGTTCAAGTCTCTAGTTTACTTCCTTTTTATATTTTTCAATTTATACTAAGCTATCTTATGCTAAAAAAAGGGGTAAACTATACTAATTAATCCACAATTTCTATAACTAATAAGTTAGAATTGCTTCTAAACTAAATGGCTAAAATATGAACTAAAATGCAAAATGCAGAAATAGAGTAAAAATACATAAAAATAGCAATATATATAAGTACTGAGAAAATAAAAATAAAAATTAAAATAAAAATACAGAAAAGTAGCAAAATAAAATGAAAAGAGTCTGTAATGGTTCACCAAAAAAATAAGCCAGAGATGGCGACCTCCCCCACACTTAAAATGAAGCATCGTCCCTGATGCTCACTCAAGCAGGGTGTGAAGGGGTGTCATCACTGGAAGGACGGATAGCTAGAGTCTCTGTGGTGGTGGTCTGAGGATCAGCCTGCTGTAGAGGAGGTGCTAACTGGATAGGGATCTCGGGGTCTACAGCCTGAATCTGAGGCGGAGCCTCCTGATGTGATGCGGCCTGCTCTGTGCATGCCTGTGCAGCCTCGCTCTGGGGATGGGTCTCTGCCTCGTGATCATCCGCCTCCTCCTCAGATGCCTTGGATGGTGTGTCAGGCTCGAAGGGGATGTCGCCAGAGCGTATCATCAGCTTCAGGTGCTCATAGCGTCGCTTGTTGCGACGCTCCATCTGGTCAAGCCGTCGAAACAGGTGGTGCACTAGATGATAGATGGGCTCTGGGGCAGGTGGAGGTGCAGTGGTGGTGGCAGGGGTAGCTGTAGAGGAAGAGGGGCCGGCAGATGGTGTGGGTGTGTCACCAGGGGCTGTGAGGAATGGAGGTCTGTAGCCCAGAGCCAGAAAGTTCCTGCTGTGAGGGATAATCTTCTTGCATTCTGCAGCAGGTGGCTTCTCATCAGCATCCTCCCAAGGCACATCAGCTCGACGGCCTAGCTGTGTAATCAGATAAGGAAAGGGAAGAGTGTCTCGGACGTGGACCCTGGCCATATGGTACTGGATAAAGCGTGGCAGGTACAGGTCCTTACCCTCCATCACACACCATAGGAGGGTGATCATAGCGGCTGGTATCTCAGTCTCGTGAGTACTCAGCATGACAAAATTGCTAAGTATCTGATGCCATAGCCGAGCCTCATCATTCAAGTAAATCCGCTTGATTTCCTTTGGCATGGTGGTGTTCTGACCCATAATCCAAGGAACGGTCGGGTCAAGGGCTATCCTGGCCATGATTGCATCCCAATCAAACTTCATGAAGCGCATATCTTTCTCAGCTTTCTGATAACCATCCAGCTGATCAGTTTTAGGCAGAAGCTTCAGAACATCTTCAATGGCCTCTTCAGTGACCAGAATCTGCTTTCCTCTAAGGTTCACTGCATCTAGGGAGGTTTTGAAGTAATTGCAGTAGAATTCCTTAACCCAAGATGCATTGACCTCAATCAGGTTTCTCTCCAGGAAGAACCAGCCTCTTTGTTTGATCTGATCAGAGGTGTATTGCTGGAGTTCTTCTGGGATTTTCAAGGTCCTCTCCAGGTATAGGTTCCTGGAGGTTGCAAACACCGGATACTTCAGCTCACAGTATTGGTTTGCAAACTTTATTGGATCAGTGGCAGGGATTAGCTGGTCGGCCTTCTCCTGCGGGGTAAATTTTTTCTCCCGCAAGGAGTCATCGTGCATAATTTCCATAATGGACATGGAGGATTCTCCTCTTTTCCGTTTGCCAGTAGTAGCATTTCCTTTCCCTTTTCTCTGGCTGGCAGACATCCTGAAAAACAGAAAACCAGAATATAGTGAAAACAGGAAAACAAATAGGCAAATAATCAAAAGAAACACAAAGTGGCAAAGGAGCAAAAGGATAAGGAAAATGAGTTAAGTAAATGTGCATTAAGGATTGTATAGGAGTTAAAAGTCCGAAAAGGAGAATTCACAATCCAAAATGTAATTGAATTCATGTTAAATAGAAAAATTAACATCATGCCATGGTTAGAATGTTAAAAGAAAGTGAAAGAAAATCAGAAGAGAAGTTTTGAAAGGTTAGGTTGGTTAGAATTGAAAAAGAGTTTAGGAAGTTAGCATTAGTGAGTTAATAAAAAGTGGGTTAAAGTAAATGGCATAATGAAAATATTCCAAGTAACAAGTATTCACAGGTAGAAGCTATAAGTAACTCATACCCAAATAAGGAAAACAGGTTGATGATGATTCAAATAGATATAAAAATAGCAAAAATTGGAATCAAACATCAAAAATGCAAATTATGAACCAGAAAATCAAAAAGAATAAGAAAGCTTGCCCTGGCATTCATGAATTGTTTTGGTTAAATCTAAGGAAAGCACAGTTGAAAATGCCAAAATCAAGACATGAATGGAAACATTTTACAGAGATTTGGGCAACATTCCGGCTAAAATTGGATTGTCCCGGAAAATAAACAACAACAGAATAGTTCATATGAATAAAAAATACAGCTGCAATTACATATAAGGAATAAGAACATGAAAAATCAGAGTAAAGAGCAGCATGAAACAAGAAATTACAGCATATGAACAAAACTAACATCACAGCAACAGCAGAATTACAAAAATAATGAAACAAGAAACACGAACAGCGCAATTAAACAGACCTAAATCCACTAATCACATCCTAGGCTACCTAACAACCTAAAATCCACTACAACATGCATATCTAACTAGCCTAAATATGAACAAAAACAGAAAAATATGAATTAACTACGAATGGATAGAAGGGTGGCATTCGTCGGAACCTGGTAGGCGAATTAAGGAGAATGGGGCAGAGAGGTGGCTGGGGATGACGGCGGTGGCGTCCGGCACGGCGGAAGAGGGTGACGCGGCGGCGGTGGCTGCTGTTCGGAGGAAGGGAGGGAAAGGTAGGGGTAATGGGGGTAGGGGGTAAAGGGGAAGGAAGGGGGGCTGTGGTTGGCGCTGGGTTTTAGCGCAACTCTCTGTCTCCTTTTGGGGTGTTGTGTAATCCATGTGACGCGATCGCGTGGGAGTGATGTTGTGCAAGTGACGCGATCGCGTCAGGGACGCGACCGCGTGGGTCGTTTGTGCGAAAAGCACAATGGCCGCACAATTCCAGCCTAACTTTTTGGACGTTGGATCTTTACACCGATCTCCAGATCACGCGGCCGCGTGAATGACGCGGTCGCGTGGGAAGTCTTTTTCGCAACTTGATGCGATCGCATGAATGATGCGGTCGCGTCGCGCACCCTTTTTTTTTATGCAGTATGCAGAATGCAAATATGAATGCGATGCAAAACTCCAGGTTCAATATAATAAAATAAAATAAAACTTGAAAACAAATAAAACTAAATAAAAATTGAAGAAGGAACAATCATACCATGGTGGGTTGTCTCCCACCTAGCACTTTTAGTTAAAGTCTTTAAGTTGGACATTGGATGAGCTTCCTATTATGGTGGCTTGTACTTAAATTCATCCAGAAATCTCCACCAATGCTTGGAATGCCAATAGCCTCCGGGGTACCAAACTAGGCATGTGAAGCTTCTGAGCAGCTTCAAACAAATTGTCAGGCTCCTGGGGTGACGAATGTCAGCATAGATTCCAGGATCCCAAACCTTGCTTTTAAATCCGCCTTCGTCTTGATCTATACTTTTCCATCTAGGCGGTTTAGAAATTAGATTCTCACCAGGATAACCAAACGTTTTCCGAGATCCATTCGATTGATCATGGTGCCAATCCGTGCACTTCGAGTTGAAGCGTGGAACCTTATTGAACCTCGTGCACCAGCTCTGAGTACGAGCCATTTCCCTTTTACTCTTAAAGCCGCAGAGAGCTCTAAGCTGGCCATCTAATTCAAGCAAACCATATTCAAGTGGAAAAATACAGTTAAAGGTTAAGGATTGTACCCACTTAAAACATGTATTGGGTGGTAATGGCCTTGGGATAGGTGGTTCCAGTAGTTCTATGAGTTCTACTCCCTTGTGCTCTTCTGTGAGATTCTCCACTTCCTTGCAAGATTCTTCAAATGTATCCATGTCCTGATCAAAGCCATCTATGTCTTCCTCATCACTTAAGTCATAGACTGGAGGTTGAGAGAAATCTACCTCCGTATCATCTTCGTATTCACTTGGGGAAGATTCTTCGATCTCAGAGAATTTACTTGCGGATGCAAGCTCATTGATAGAAGAACTTGACTTGAGATTATTGTCATCAAGGAAACTTGCTTCTTGGATTATTCTGTCTAGTTCTTCATGAAATACCTGCCTTGGGAACTGCGCACAATCCTCCTTAGCATCAATTGTAACATCCTTGACAGAATGCTCTACAACTTTGGATTCCCATGGAGGTTCAGCGTCTCCTAAGTCTTCAACCAACTCTTCTTCTTTAATAATGACAGCTTCCTCTACTTGTTCTAGTACGAAACCATGCTCTGTCTTGTCTACTGGAGTTTCTAGTATCTTCTTCATGCTACGCTCTTCATTAGATTGTCCACATGGGGCTGTGGGATGTCCTTGAATGTTCGAACATCTAGCAGATAATTGCCTTACTGCTTGCTCCAGTTGATGAAGGGTTGTTTGAAGTTGATCTACTGTTTTCTTGAGGCGAACCTCTGATTCTCGGGGTGATAGATTTGGATATAGTACAGGCAGAAGTGGTGGTGTTTGGGAGTAATTGGATTGGAATCGGGGTAAATGTGGATCATGTGGTGGCGAATGGTGAAAAGGAGCTTGTGAGTGTGGTGGTTCGAAGTTACGTTGAGAGGATGGCCTATAAGCACAGGGTGGGGCTTGTTGGTGATTACAAGGTTGTCCACCATGTCTATTTTCTTGGTATGCATTGTAGAATGGTCTTTGTCCATGATATCTTGGAGGGTGTTGTTGCCTAAAGGGTTGATCAGATCCTCTTGGCTCTATCCATCTTTGGTTGCTCTGACCTTGATGCATGTTCCTGTTATAACTTACATTCCTTTCAATAACATTAGAACCAAACTCAAAGCAGAAGGGGTGAGAATTCATAGTAGCTAAAAAGAAATAAAGAGGAGAAAAATAAAGACAAATAAACAAGTAAAAGAAAAATATTTACAATAACCAATAATAAGGCACACGATTGCAGTTCTCCGGCAATGGCGCCATTTTGACGTTAGGATTTTTGCTAGTAAAGAATTTTATAAAAATAGTCGCGTTGTAGATATAGTCTCTAAACCAACAGAAATCCCTTCGTACAAACGTTTTGGTTGTCACAAGTAACAAACCCCTAAATAAATTGATAACCGAAGTATTCAAACCTCGGGTCGTCTTCTCAAGAAACTGCAGGGAAGTATGTTCTTATTATTGGTTATGGAGATTGTAAATTGGGGTTTTGAGAATGAGGAGTGAATAGTTTAATTAGCAATTAAAGTAAATGAAGAACAAG
>NC_029785.2:124277739-124282047 GCF_000816755.2 Arachis ipaensis | reverse complement strand
AAGATAACAATTATCAATCATGTTTGAGTTTGATAACTCCTGAGTTACTGATTTCTTAACCAAGACCAAAAGGAGAAAAGTAAATCTACTGGAATAAAAATGTCTTCAGATGGGAATAATAGCAACATAAATAAAATAAAGCAAGATTAAACTGAAATACCTCAAATAACATTAATTCAAAAGAGTAATCTATAACATGGAAGAATTCATAAATTAAATTGCAAAAGTAAATAAAAGGAATATTGAACCTGATAAAGAGATAATCCGGAAAGCGAATAAAATCCTAATTCTAAATCCTAATCCTAAAGAGAGAAGAGAGGGGAGAGAACCTCTCTTTAAACTAAATCTAAATCATGAAAACTAACTAAAGTGAAGACTCTCTTTGAATGGATGTATTCTTCCACTTCATAACCTCTGGTCTATGCCTTCTGGACTTGGATTTGGGCCAAAAAGGGCCTCAGAAATCGCTATGAGCGTTTTCTGCAATTTCTGGTGCGTGGCATCTGTCACGCGTCCGCGTGGGTCACGCGGTCGTGTCATTCGGAGTTTTTCTTTTCACGCAGTCGCGTCAGTCATGCGGCCGCGTCACTGCTTCTTCGCAATTGGCATGCGGCCGCGTCGTCCATGCGATCGCGTGGATGCCAATTTCTCCAAAAACTCCGTTTTGTGCTTTCCTTCCATTTTTGTATGTTTTCTTTCCATCCTTTGAGTCATTCCTGCCTTAGAAGATCTGAAACTACTCAACACACTAATCACGGCATCGAATGGAAATAAAGGTAATTAAAATAATTAATTTTAAAGCATAGAAAACATGTTTTTCACATACATCACATAATAAGGAAGGGAAAGTAAAACCATGCAATTAATATGAATAAGTGGGTGAAGGATTGAATAAATCACTCAAACTAAGCATAAAATATATCATAAAATATGGGTTTATCAGTCGATAAAGGTAAAGAAGTTGATGATGAAGAAGATTACTTTAAAGAAGGAGATGATGACATGGTTGGTACAATCTCGATAATTCCGACCGAATATCTGGGTGAGTATGAAGGTGACCCAGAGGAAGATTATGATATGGAGGATGAAGAAGCTTTTTCCTTCATTCGAATTGAGGATGAGCCATGGTATTTCCTTCGGCCTATTAAGAAGCAGATGTCTCATCTTCGCCCACTTCATATGACCACTACTTTGAGTGGAATTAAGGTAAACAAAGTCTTGATTGATGGTGGGGCAGCAATCGGTCTTTTACCCGAGAGAATGTTAATGAAAGTAGGTAAACATTCTGATGATTTGGTCCCCACAAATATTGTTGTGATGGATTTTAGTGGGGTATCGACACTGGCGAAAGGATTGGTAACTCCTACCGTGAAGGTTGGATCATCTGAGCGGAACACTA
The DNA here is from genome assembly GCF_000816755.2 of Arachis ipaensis. Taxonomy (NCBI): domain Eukaryota; kingdom Viridiplantae; phylum Streptophyta; class Magnoliopsida; order Fabales; family Fabaceae; genus Arachis; species Arachis ipaensis. The sequence continues at coordinate 124,280,648 of NC_029785.2, read as the reverse complement.
TGTTTGTGGTGGTTCCTTCAAAAGCAAGCTATAATGCTTTGTTGGGACGAGACTGGATCCATGGTGTGGGTGCAGTACCTTCCACTGTGCATCAAAGTGTTCTTCTGTGGTCAAAGGATGGCAAACCTGAGATCTTTAAGGCAGATTCGAATATTTATGTCGAACAAATGCATATTGATTTCAAGATGTATAATCCTAAATTGAAGCCTCTAAACGTTACCCAGATTTAGGTTTTACTCCAACTAGTTGGGATTGTCTGCCTTGAAGGTCTTGTGGATCTGCACTATGGACCACGTTGAGGAGTTTCCGATTACCTGGTAACATTGCATAATTATTTAAGTAATTTTTATTCTGTAGAAAATAAAGATGATTCTTCTGATGAAGTAGAATCACATAGGGTTAGTAGTATTTCTAATTATAATTGTATCGACTCAGCGTCTTCAGTTGAGTTAGTTATAATTTTACTGCTTCATGTAATGGCAATAATGATGTAAGTCAAACTGCCGATTTAGTGGCTCAGGCCCATTGTGTAGAAAATCAAAGTAGTATTAATGATCAAGTTTTTCTAATTCTAAGGATGATATTGATTCACTTTTGATTGCATCTATGATTTGGAACCATTGGGTTTAGAGAAATATTCAGTAAGAGATGATGATTATTATAAAGGGTTTGAATACCAAGATCCCTTAGAAAAAATTAATTTAGGGACTCTTGATGATGTTCGAATAACATATATCTGCAAAGATCTCATGGATCCTTTTCGAACCGAACTCTTTAATCTTTTACATGAATTTAAGGATTGTTTTGCTTGGGATTATCACGAGATGCCGGGTCTCGATCGTTCCCTTGTGGAACGTCGATTACTATTAAAACCGAATGCTAGACCCGTAAAGCAAACTCCGAGACGTTTTGCTCCAGAAATCAATGGAAAAATAAAGGAAGAAATCAAATGCTTGATTAAAGCGAAATTCATTCAAACTACTCGTTATGTTGAGTGGGTCTCGAATATTGTTCCTGTGATGAAGAAAAATGGGAAGTTAAAGGTATGCATTGATTTCCGAGATTTGAATAATGCTACTCCAAAAGATGAATATTTTATGCCAATGGCAGATATGTTAATTGATTCTGCGGCAGGAAATGAAATCTTAAGTTTTATGGACGGTTATTCAGGTTATAACCAAATCTTTATTGCCGAAGATGACGTGTCAAAAACTATTTTTCGTTTTCCTGGAGCGTTAGGCACGTATGAATGGGTGGTTATTCCTTTTGGATTGAAAAATGCTGGTCCCACGTATCAGCGAGCAATGAATGCTATTTTCCATGAGTTTATTGGAAGATTTATGGAAGTATATATTGTAACAGCCCAGACCACCCGCTAGCACGATATTGTCCGCTTTGGCACACAAGGCCTCACGGTTTTGCCTTTGACGATAGGGATGATAGCCGAAGCCCCCCACACTCACTCGTCAAAACGCGTCATGCTAGGGAGAGGTATCCACACCCTTATAAGGCATACTTCGTTCCTCTCTCCAACCAATGTGGGCCTTACAGGCAGAATAGGGAGTAGAAGCTGGGAGTTCAAAAGTGGAGTTTAAAAAGTCAGATAAAAGCTGATTGAGAAGGGTATTTTTGATCCATGCATCCGGTGGATGATCCAAAAGTTTAAGAAGTAACCGGAGTTGCTCTCGAGTATCAACATCCAATTCGAATGGAGAACTGGATGAAGCAAGTCTAGGGAGTGTTGGAGCAGGAACAGGCACTTCGTCTTCTTGAATAACTCGATTTAAGACAAAGATCAAGTTAGCCAATGTAGCACTTGTGGGTATGGTAGAAGCTCCTGAATTTCCAGAACCTGATCTAGGGAGAGTTTGAAATCCAGCTTGTTGAGGAGGGCTGGAAAACCCTTGAGGAGTTTCTAAAACTTTGGATCGAGATGAATCTGAATTTGTTGTTTCAGCAACTCGAGAGACAGAATCGGAGTATGGAGCCGCTCGGTTCTCAGTAGAAATTGCAGCTTGATTGTTTGGTGAGTTCGACTCAAGTATTTGAGTGTCTATTGGAGAGTGCTGCGAGGGATCTGTTGTTAGATCAACCACCTGTGTTACATGAGGAGGTGGAAAAACAGTCTGAAGTGGTTGAATAGACCCCGTGACTTAAATTGAATCATGGGATGTGGAGTGCCCTTGATCATGATGTTGTTGTAAAAGTGGTTGATCAGGTGCCACAGGAATAGAAGAGAGAAAAAACAGCCCAGAATCGGTCTTCATCCGATTGTGTATTTGGAAAGTTGGGTTTGTAATCAGCTAATCGAAAACCTTCAATATGATGTTTATCAGTACTACCACCTCCAGGTTTTGTCATGAATTTTTCGAAAATAGCATTAAGCCATAGTTGGAGAAGCCAAAGAGGGCCACCTGTACTGATGATACTGTTGTCTCGGAGACAATGAACGAATTGACCAAGTTCTTCAAAAATATGCCCTAAAAGAAGTTTGGCCAGATTAAGAACTTTCCCTTCGTGAAGCAGACCAGCCAAGGGAAGAAAGAGCTTTGACATCTGGACGCTTCGAGAACAGAAAAGGATTACATTTAGCCAGTAGAACAAGAAGGCTACGTGTTCATCGTCTGTAACATCAGTGCCTTCCACGCCCATGTTATGAGTAATAAAATCACTGTAGGAGTTGGTCAAGACAACATTATATTGACGCTTCGGCTGCATGTTAGGAGTACAGTCTGGTGGGTTTATTGGAAGCCCTGTGATAGCGGCTACGTCTAGAAGGGACATTCCTATCATTCCACAAGGGAGGTGGAAGCTGTTGGTTGTCCTGTTCCAAAAACAAGTCACAGCCCCGATCATCCAAGGGAGCGTTATAAGTGAGAAATGGGAGAGTCTTAATAGTTCCTGAATTC
>NC_029785.2:124256301-124277717 GCF_000816755.2 Arachis ipaensis | reverse complement strand
GTGGGTTCAAGGCGCTAGTACCAGGCTGTGAAATTGAACTCTCGAGGATTAATCTTTGGATTATTTCTGAAGGGTTTTTTATTAATGAAGTAGGAGGTGTTGAAAGGCTGATTAATCAACAGATGTTCTCCTTCAGCACTTGGAAAGAAAGAAAGTTTTTTATTCGCCTTTTCTAGGGATTCAATCGGTCCGAGAAAACAGTGAGTATCCGCGCCTATTGTGAAAGGAATTAAGATTCTAGCATTGTTAATTTGGAGTTGAGGATCGTCAATGACTTCATCATTGACTTGGTTTAGTATACGAAGGGCTGGAGGAGCCGGTGGTGCTACTGCATGACCTTTACCTTTGTCTTGGGTAGCAGTATGAGAAGAGGATGCGGCTATTGTAAGATGAAGGAAAAGGAAACAGAAGATTAAAGATTCTGTAAGGAAGTTTGATGTTAGAGAAATTCAGAGAGCAATGAGTTTAGAAAATTTGAACAGGGGTGAGATTGATGAATTTAAAGAGCTACCGTAGCCGTTACTGTAGAAGGAATGCGAATAGAGGTAACTTCGCAAAGAAGATGAAGTGGAAGAAAGAGAAAGGCGTGAGTTTCGAAAAACGTGTCGAGTGGATCAGTATTAATGGGAGGTTAAATGATAATTATTACTGATTTGAAAACGGAAGTTTGAATGTGGATTAAGTGTTTTATCTTCCAGTAATGTTTTCGAAGGTAAAACACATTAATCCAAGGGGGCAATTTGTTGATCGAAAAATATTTTTGATAAAGACAAAGGGTTCGAAGTGGTAAAGTGATCAAAGATATAAGTAGTTTTCGAAAAGACATACACGCAAGCATTAAATGGAAGTTTTTGACACAGATTTGATTTCAAGGCCCACCTTTCAATAAATCGAGCAAGTCAAATCGACCATGGGACTTGCGTCAGATAATCGAATAGCTTATTCGAATAAGAGATTCGGGTAGTTATGGTAGCAGAGAAGTTAAAGGCTTCTATCACGCGAGGAAATCAGGGGGAACGTTTAGGCAGGAACAGTTACCAAGGAAACATATTCAATGCTGTGATTTTCTAATTAATTGTAATTAATTATCAGTTACTAAAAGCAGGTTATAAAAACTAGGAGATCTTAGGGAATAGGGGTTGAAACTTTTACTCAGAAAAACACTCAAGCACACTCATATCTTAAGGAATTCCTGAGTCTGCAATCGAGTAACTTTTCTGTAGGGTTCCTTCCATATTTTACTCTTTCAATTTATCTTTCTGTAAACTTTATCTTTTCAAGTAAATTTATCTTTCAAGTTCTATTTATCTTCTTTGTCCAATTTATCTTTTTGCATTTTAAATTTTCATGTTAAAGTCCTTTGACTCAGTCGAAGGCATTCTATTGTTTTCTTTTAATTTCAATGCATTTCTTTCCATTTTCAGTACATTTTCCCTTTCGAAAACTTTATCTTTTTGTTCTTTTTATTGGTTTATAACTTTTAAGTTATCTGTATTCTCAACACCCGTCTAATCGAAGGCACTTTGATGCACTTTTAGAAAACTGGTACCTGCATAGAGGAGTAGGTTTCGCTCCCAAACTACTAGATATCGAACCACCGTTGATTTGCTAAAAATCGACAAAACACATCCTCAAAGTCGCGAGTGGCTTCGATGTCCTGGACGGCGCCACCCACTACGCGTAGCATTGCCAGCTCAAGATCTGCATCTTAAGCGGCAATGACACCATCACCAGTGTTACCATCTGGGAGCCCACGGTCCCCGTCTCCGTTGTCACTCTCCACGGAAGGTTCGAGATACTGTCGCACTCTAGCTCGTTCCTCCCGCCGCCTGCTCCTCCTGGCGCGACAAGCCTCAGAATATACTTTCTCGAATAAATCCCTAAAATGGAGATTAACGTCGTGTACCAAAACGTTCTTGAGATTTCAATTCTATCAATTACGTCTCTCCCAAATTGAAAAAATTGCACCATATTAGTGTCTGTCCCATCTTCCGTTAACGATGCGTTGATGTGAATCTTTGGTGACACGTGTTATCTCATGGTTTGGACACACATAATGATATGATGACGTGTCAGTCAGCGACACGTGACATGTTAAGTTGGATGGTTATGTCACGTGTCATAATGCAAACAAGCTGCGAATTTGAATCAACAGCCTGCAAAAGGAAAAGGATATCTAGATATTAAAAATTTTAGTATTCTACTCCAACCTAATTATCATTCTTTGGAAAGAAAAGCTAAGAAATAAACCAAGATGGGGTAAAAATTATAATCATTAATATTTAAACCCACTCTTCCCCCTTAAATAAATTAACAGAAGAATGAAAAATAAACTGCACATTCCTGCAGCCCATTGTAGACAGAATCCTGTCTTTCTTTTCCTGGAAGTGCAAATTTAAGTTCTACTTTGTCATTCATTTTCGCATCTGAGGGAAAAGAAAAGAATTATTAGTAACCAAGACACAAATATATGATTTATAGAACTTAAGCTAAGGAGGAAGGGAAGAAACCTTCAAAAATGTCCTTGTATGAAGGATCACAAACGACAATGATTTCTTTCACTTCAACCATGCGCGAGAAAGTGTAGAAACTACAAAGGATTGACATATATATATCAAGTCATATTGTAAATGAATAAATGAATGAATGAAACACACTATAAAGCATAAGAGGATACAAAGGCCAAACAAAATCAATAGAGTGCCAATTATGTCTCTTGAAATCATGGTCTTAGCATCAATAATATCATACTGAACATCAATAGGTGGTCCAACATTAAGATTAGGATAAGTTTCAATACTATATTATAACTGAGATGTTACCTATAGAGTGCAATTGGTTGACCTAGAAGTGGAAGATACTGCTTGGGCATGTTAGCCTATTTGGATCGATAAGAAAGATGAATGAGTGAGTGTGAGAAAAAATTGTTTGAAATACATAACAAGAGGAAAGAAAACTGACACCCATCCTCTTCCCCTGGCCTCCAGCGAGTAGGACAACGGAGACACTTTTTTCTTTAACAATATACAACTCCTGCACAACAACAGACAGAGAGAATTTGAAGGATATGATATGATATGATATGAAATTGTAAGGATTTGTAAGTAGCTTACTTGGGGAGTTTGGGATTGTGATTGGGTAGAGCAGAGAGTAACAGTTGATTTAGCAATGGAAGCATTTGTCCTTGAAGGGGGCAATTTGAAGCGCTGACAAGACAAAGAAACAATGAGTTGATTGGCAAATGGCAAGGAAAGAAAATTGAAAAGGCGTTGACTTTACTTGCCTGCATTTGGGAAGGAGGATCTCTCGGGAAGGAAATGATGAGGTCTTGCAAAACATAGACGCCCATCAGAACAGCCAAGGGGACGATTCAGACACATAGTAGCTTGAAACTGAACAACCGCCATCTCAATTCTCAAAACAATAACTGCCTCGCCTGGTCCACAAACAATTCAATTCTTAATACTTAACAGTATATGTATATGATATCATAGCAAAAGCAGAACAACCATGAGCAATTCAAGTTGAATAGCAACGAATTGAAGTTGAGAGAGAGGGGCCGAGGGGGACGCCTACCTGAAATGACGCAATGGCAGAACTCGCACCGATGAGCTCCGGCGACAGCAGAAGACAGCGGAGAGACTCGGATAGGACGCAGAGTAGACGACTACTAGTAACACGGTGGATTTTTTTTGGTAATTTCATTTTTGGCCAAAGAAACTTAATATTTTTCATAGGCGATGAACTGAGTTGGATGAAGCTGATTGGTGCACTCTGTGATTGTGGGACCCATATTACCTATACAAGTCAATTATGGTAGGATCAATTTGGTCCAAGTTGGTTTCTCCAATTTTGAATTAGAACTTTTTAATTTTAATATGAAGGGAGGGTTGGTGTATGGTAGGATTACGGAGGTATATGGTGTTTTATCAGGATATGAGGATTGTGTAAGACAAATCGAATCGTTCGATTGGAGGTATTGTAATCGGACAGATTGAATATAGAAAATTTTGGGTTCGATTTGTGTACTAGTTTCACGTGGCAGACGAGACAGAAAATTCTGGATTTGATTTCAGTACTCCACACAAATCGAATGGTTCAATTTGTATTCTCTCTACAATAAAATCGAACGATCAGATTTTTTCTATTAAAACAAAAAATTAAACGATGTTACAACACTATATATCCTCCAATACTTTATAACTTAGCCTAACTCAGGTATCAACCTCATATAAAAAAATTAGCCGTTGAATTAGGCGGAAAGTAATTTTTATGTTGGTAATTTGAAGAAAGGAACAAATCAGACGTCTAAATTTTTTAATTTGATCAAATTCAATACACTAATTTGTAATTGAAAATATAAAATCGGATTCACCGTTTTTTCTTTTAAAAAATTAAAAGTTTTCATAAATAGAAATCGGAATGATTTGTTAAATAGTTTCTAATACAAGAGTTGTCTCCTTAGATTTTGGAAGAATCCAGTATCGAAAACGCTGAGACTGAAGTTGTGAGTGAGCTGAAGTGGCTACTAGAGCAGAAGCTTGAAGTCGGCCAGGACAAGGAGGCGCTCTCCATTCACACCTTTTGCAAAAAAATTATTTATAATTTGCTTGATCGGAATGACGAGGCGAAGGAACAATTTGGCAAGTATCAAGAGTTGTCACCCAAGAAGTTTGAAGTGGAGGTAGAGGACCGCACAAGAACTCGATTCTCTTGAACGCCATGCTTTCCAGAAAATTGCTCAACTTCGCGACTCTTCTACCCCTCCTTCTTCTCAACAATTCAATCTACAACAACATCATTTTTCAAAACCACTGTCTGCCAACCATTCCCAACCCTTCCCACCAAACCCCATTTCCGATTCCGTCCTCAAAGGGTAAAGTTATCCTCTTTTTTCCATTTCATGTTGTTTCCCATTATGTATTATTGTTCATGGGGCTTATCAAAAAAGTGGACTGTGGATTTCATTTATTTGAACTATGTGATTGTTGTTTAGATTATGAGTATTTTACTAAAACTTCCACTTCGAAAATGGTTCAAAATTTTGCTCACCAATTTTTATTGGTAAGATTGTGGTAAGTTTTCTTTCTAAAATTAGGTTATTTGACTTGGAAATGGTAATATGTGCTCTCCATATTTGGTTTGCATTTGAAGTGGTAAAATCTAGTCAATATTGGTTTCTAAGCCAAAATTAAGTCTCCCAAATCAAAAGATGAGTCTGAATCTCTTAAATTTACTCAAAAGAATCTGATTAACAAGGTTTGCATGGAAGAAGCCCTGAACATAATCTTGACCTGTACAATTTGTTTGGAAGTTTTTCTTATTACCTAGAACTATGATAGGTCTATAGTTTTTACTGCAACATTTTCTCAGGCCTTGGCCAATATTGGAGTAGTTTAAATCATTTTGACTGGTATATGATCAAAACTGAATCATGATATATTCGATTCCAGATATATACTAATTCGGAACTTTCATTGAGGTATTGCTCCCCTCCACTGCTTCAAAGCAATAAAATGTCAATAAAGAATTAGTGACTGCACCTGTATGTACTATAAGAAAGTCAAGTTAGGTTCTCAACTTCTCTAGTTTCTCAGCCATCTCCTTTGATTGGTGTGCTTCCATGATGCATGGTTTTTTGTCATCCAATAGTTTAAAATATGTTCAATGTTGGTTAAATTGGTCTTTTCTTATTGCTTTTATTGCAATCGGTTCCCCTTAATGTAGGACCATAAGTTGAATGAATTAAATTGGCTGAACAGTGTAGTGAAAATGTCAGCATATGACATTTTAATACGTATGCCACAATTATTATTGGTGTCAACGTTGGCTGGTGTGAGTGGTGACCAAAATAAACACGAATTGTAAACTAGATTATATGTTAATTCTTATATTTCATCCATCTTCCAGTGGCCCCAAATCATTGTGTATGCTTAATTTGAAAGTTTGATTGCTTCCAATTTTTTTTCTCTTGCTTCCATCTTTCTATTTCGTTTGGGCTATTGGTAGTTATCATGTGTTATATGTTGTGATCACTGCAGGCAGGTTGCAAGTTTCTTATATTTGCGCATCATCAGCCAATCATAGATGCGATACATGAGTGGCTTCTTGTAAGATCAGTTCAATTTTACTCATTTTTTTTATATTGGAAATTATAAACACTTACGAAAACTGTTGAAAATTTTCAGAAGAAAAAAGTGGGTTGCATCTGGATTGATGGAGGTACACCCAGTGCATGGTGCATGAAGGCAACAATTGGTTACAGATTTTTAGGAAAAGGATTATATCAAAGCGGCTGTGGTATGGTGGTATTTTTCGTTGTGCATTTCTTCCATGTGTTTCCATTATAAGCATCTTTTCTGTTGTATGGGTTAGTATTTGTGCTTGAGATAATGATTTCATGTGACACGTTATCATGCAGCTATCCATTAAAGCTGGGGGAGTTGGATTAACTTTAACTGCTGCAAGCTTTGCAGAACAATCCTGGACTCCAGGTGACCTTATTCAGGTCAAAGATCGTGCTCATAGAATTGGCCTGGTATTCTCACACTCATTAAGTAGAAAGGAGAGAGTTGTTACTAGTTGCATGACAACATTAAGAAAACAGATAATCTCAAATGAAAAGAACTCTCACATCTAAATTTTTGAGTAGCAAAGACATGTGCTCTTCTGTTTTTTTGACTAGTTAGTTCTTGTTTGCAGGTCTCATCAGTAAATATATACTAATTGTTGGCAAATGATACGGTTCACGACATCATATGGTAGGTTCTGTTATTTCTGCAGTCTTTCGCTGCTTGGTATAGGATTGACTTAACATGTATTATGCATTGAAGATCGAAATTTTTACATCTTAGGGATGTGGTGTAATTCAAACCGGATAATTTGGGGGCAGGTACATTTCTACATCTTCTTGAACTATCATATGTAATGCAAAATATACATAACGCTTAGTTTCAAGGTTTCTAATCTGGTTTATATTTATATTTGTCAAGATTTATACTCAAGTAGTATTTGAGAGTTACTTTTTGATGTTTTTGAGAAACCATTGTGAATTTTAGTTATTGAAAAATCAGATGTTAGATGGCCATGAGAACACCTTAGTTGTGCCAAATAATCAGCCATTGAGTAGCCCTGCAAAGCATACTACTATTGAGCATAGCCCTTCAAGGCAGAGAACTCTTGACCAGTTTGTTAGAAGATGTGATAACGTGGATAGGTCAGAAGTCGGAACATCAGCCTGAACCGAAACGGCCCTGTCAGTCATGACTTGCAAGATGCAAAATGGATTTCCATTTTCACAGATACGTGGCCAGGGGCAAGTGAATTGGAACTTAAATGTTTATGTCTACATGCAGAACCAGATGTGCTTACATGGGGAATTCACCTTTGATGACTCAAATGCCTTTTGAAGCTGAAATTCATTGTACAACAAATAATAGATTTTGAATAGAACTGACTACACTAAACTATGTTGCTTGTGCTGGAGATAATGGTTTGGTTATGTGAAATATGTATTGGAAGAAAATGTTGATAAAGTCACCCATCAGATTTTAGGTTTCCACTTCTTGTTCTTAACTTTTTGCTTCCCTGTCTTTTGTTTTAGTTTGGGGCTCTGTACAGAGTAGTACATTATCATATATGAATGAGACTTGTAAATTTCTTTACTCCATATGCATGTATCATTATATTTTGTAGCAATGATCATCTTTGAAAGAATAGACTCATAGAACCCCTCTATAGCACTTCCATTAAAACTGACCACCACATTAGCTTATTTTGTTTAGGAACATGACCTATTCTGATAATGTTACTTTTTCCCTTAAATTTATACAAAGTTACAAACATATAAATAAAAAAATCATGTCAGGAATGACATTAAAAAAAAAACTAAAAATAACATCATTATTTCCCTTCAATCATTTAGAAACTTGATTTGAATTTTTGTAACTTGGACATTCTTTTTATTTTCTTATTTTCTTAATCTAATCAATAATATAATCAATCGACAATATTATAAATGACTCAAATCAAATTTTTAAACTAATTTTTTCAAACAAGAGTCATTCTAATTTTATGTGAAACATGTTTCTTTTGACATAATACGTGTGGACTATTAGTTCAATTAATTATTTAAAATGCATCATGTATTTTGAAATAGAAAGCAGTGAGTTGATCATTTAATATGATCAGCAGCAATAATGCAAATATCTCAGAAAGCACAGGTAATTTTGTATGACGAGCAAAAGAGAATATAGACACAATTCAACCAAGATTATATTACTGAAAGACATTAATATTTAATTCATTGTTCATTGGTAATCCTATTGAAAACGACTAAGGATAATAACAAGCCACAAGAAATAACAAGAAATGTTACTATGACATAGTTGTCCTGTGCTGAAATCTTCCTCCCTTAGTAGGTGGCCAAACAAACGCATGGCGCATATGATTAGTAAGCCCACAGTCCTCCATGGTGAAGACACTCTTCCTATGGACCGTCACTTGTAAGAAATCTCGCTCCATGGGAGGAGCCCCACTGTCAAATTGCAATGCTGCAAAGTCCACGGACAGTGTGAAAACTGAGAAGCAGAGCACAGATGAATTAGATTTGGAATAAACTAGACCCCCAGAGAGTATTGCACACAGCTTCCCGTTGCCAAGGTCAATCAAATTGAATCTGCCCAATTCTGCCACAGTGGGTTGAATACCCTCAAAACATACATCAAGGTATTGATATAATGCGACACGGCCATTCTGGTGGTTAACGAGAATGGCAAAGACCTTGTCTAAAGGTTCCTTAGGAGGTTCCAACACATATTCATTTGTAAGGCAAACGGTGTAGTTGCTGCTGCCAAGACCCGGAAGGGACACAGAAATGTGTGGGTGATAAGTAATAAGACCGTAGTTATCACCGGTAATGAGCCTATCCTTTATGAAGTTCGAAAGATTGTTAACAGAGGCGGGTTCGGTCGTCCAATTCTCTTTTATGGGGTCGAAGCGGGCCAAACAGGTGTCTCTTCCCCTTCCCCTTTCCCTCGATGAAAAAAAGAGGTTGTTGTCGACGACGAACATGCTATATCGAATTGAGTCGCTGACAGTAGGAGGAGCGATTAACGGTTTCCAAACTCTAGATCCAGAACAAAGGACGTAAGAGCCAGATGAATCTTTGACCTGTGATTCCATATAGAAGTAAACATCGCCTGAGCCTGGCGTGTTTGCGATGAATGCTTCGTGAAAAGGGAGCGGTGCATCATCCAGTGATTCTGCACGCTCAATTCTGCGCTCCCCAAATTTGAATTCGTAGATTGGCCAGGAGATCCTCGCAATCCCAAGTCTACCCGGCTCCGAGGACACTGCCATATAGATCTTGGAGTCGAACTCGAAAGGACACAAATCAGGCTCTGGAAGTTTCAACTCGAAATCGAACAGTGGTGGAGGCAAACAAGTCCAATCTTTGACATCAACTTCTTGTTTCTTTAAATTGCTTAGTTTGATCACGAACAACTTTTCATACGACACAAGGCAAAGGCACGCTTCCTTCGCCATTTCAACCTGCTCCGTTTGTCGTTTTTCTGATTCAGCAGCATCCAATTCCGCCATCACTCTCTCCGATCTAACGAGATCGGTGGTGCTGCGGCAGCAAAAAGCTAGGAAAGCACTGGAAAGTTAAAGGCTGTGAGGTCCCTCAGTGAAATGCCTGCACATGAGGATAGGGGCTTCTTGCTCCATGCAAAAAGGAATTAAAAAAGGATAAAATATATTTGTTGGGAAAGTCACTCAAATACGTTTAAAAGGAATATTTTTAAATAATTAAAATTTAATATATATAATTGATGAAACTATGTTATTTTTATCAAAATTAGATTAAATAAATTAATTTGGCCAAAAAATCGATAAATTATATCTTGAATCGGTCTAGGTCCACTCCCAAAACTCGTCGTCGGTACTGGAGACGGTTATTTCGATACATCAAACACTGCCGTTTTTCCTAACGCCGTTCGGCCGCTGTCCGTGCACGCCGCCACAATCTCATCCCGCGTCGCTGTATCCCATAGCCTGTCGGATGCATCCCACGCCAATATCGCTGCAACCTGCAACCTGACTGCGCATAGTATTTTTTTATTTAATTTTATAAAAAGACCTAAAATCCTTTTCTTTGTGTTGGACAAAATTTATCTCTTTAAATTAATCAAATTTTAAAATTGAGCTAACTTATATTTATAAATTTAAATAATTTAAAAATAAAACAACATCTGATTGATTATTGATGTACAGTCAATGCTTACACTCCTTTATAAACCTTAATTTCTGATGTTCATTCATACAAAAAAAAAAAGAACATATCTAAAAAACAAAAAAAAATTCAAAATAACTGTTCTAGTGTTCTTTATCTTTCCTGGGTTTTCTTACATCTCTCTCAAATATAACGTCTCTCTCAATTCTGACTGAAACTCTCTCTTCTCTCTCACACTAGCCCACTCGTCTCTTTCAGTCTCACTCGAATCTCGTCTCAGTCACACTCGCCGGCGTCTCCACGTGTCGCGGCCTTTCCTGGGATCCTCGTCGTCTTCTGGTTTTGGGACCTTGCCGTAGCCGTAGACCGTAGTCAGTTGGTGAGTCCCTGCATCGTCGGCTTCCCCTGTTCTGTCTTTTCCAGATTTTCTTTCTCCTTGTATTTTGAGATGATGTTGAATTGCTAACCAATTAATTCACTTTGTTTCTGATCTAAATGTTGTTGTAAATCATTGTCGGTAAAATCATTGTAATAATTCTCTTAAAATTGTTCATTTTATAATAATTGATTCAAAGAAGTTGTACCAACTTAATCTTGAAGAAGAAACAAATTATCTTTTGGAAAAAAGGAAGAAGAAGAAGAAGCCCTTTCCCAGTGGAGCTTCCACGGCACCTGCCAAATTTTTTTATGCTTTCACAGAATTCAATTGCAATACCGTATCTAATGCGTTTGTTTGTTGTGTTTCAGGTATTTCTAGGAATTCTTTGCACAAGAGGTGCACTACTGGTGGAAAGAAGAGGGTTTGAGGTTTGGAGAAAAAAGAGAAAGTATGCTTTCACTCTCTTTTTCAATTCTCTGTTTTTCTTAATTTTTTTTTTCGAAGTGCTTAGTTTCTCTTAGTTTCAAAACCAAATCCTCCCAAACTTCAACCCTCGTCTGAATTTCAACCCAAATCCTCTGTCCATATTCAATACCAAGATGATGGCACAGAACTTTGTAGTTGATTTGAATAAGCCCCTTGTTGATCGATGATTCTAATATTTACTTGGATCACTGATTTCACGTTATTGCTTTTGGATCATATTTACAGCTGTAGTAATTTTTGGAGACTGATTTTGAATATTTTTCCCAAATTGACGTTATTGCTTGAGATTTTATGTGTGTGGACATGCATATGGCCTTCTATTTCCGTTGTGGTCAATGAGACTAAAGACTATAACAAACAAATTAATAAAATTGTGTCACTGCACATATGTAAGAAATCATTAAAAATTTTCAAGTGCATATGCTCTATTTCCATGTGCCGGAGGTGGGTGGATGGTGTATCTAAATCTATGCCATTTAAGCAAATTGCTTTGATACTGCCCTAGACTGGCATCTTCAGTTGAATTTGGCATTTACTTTTCTAGCCATGTAACTTATTCTCAGTTGCTACTGTCTGGTTGTTGGTTGAATAGTGCATGTTTCATTCTCTCCCCTTGATCATCCTTTATTTCTTTTGCCTTTCTTTTTGTATGGTTGGAATTTTGGATTCTTTGAGAACAGTTGTTAAGATTTGGTTCGTGGTTGCTGAACTATACTAGCGTGTGAACATTTCAGGATTTATGGCCATCTGAACAAGGATTACATAACAATAAACATATATAGAACTTTCTTTTGTCTAGGATGTCACATAACATAGGGTAAAGATTTAGGGAAAAAAATGAGTGAATCATCTCTAAACAATTTTGCAAACTTCAGCAGAATTAAATGACATTCTCTCATTTGACATGATGGAAATAAGATTGCAGGATGATTAGCATTTAGCATTATTGAGTGGGTTTGTTTTGCAAATGTGGTTTCCCAGGCTTATTTCTTGTTGGATTTTCCATCATAGTTGGAATTGAAGCTGCCAAGGGGTTCAAGTGGCTTCTAAACAAGCTGAATATGTGTTCAGGAAGTGGTAATAACTCTGAAAACAAGCTGAATATGTGGCTTTATATATAACCAGATGAGCCTTCTAAAGAACTGCCGAAGTTTTCGGTCAAACTTTTTCTTCATTTCAGTGGGCATGTTGCGGTGAAATTCCAATATGACCAGGTTTCACATGCTAACTTCATCAAGAGTATTGTATTTTATATTTCTATCGAAAAATTTGAATTTTCCATAATTAGGGGCTATGTCTTTGGCCTTGAACAAGTTCCTGCATACTCATTCTTTATAGGCTATGTTTCATGGCAGGTAATAATTTCTGCTTTTCGGAGAATCCCTAGATCTTCTTGGAATGCAAAAGAAAGGTATCTCTGTGTGTTTTGCATCTATATCTCGAGACTAGTATAGCATCATGCAGTTCTGGTTATTTATGTTTGAACTAGTTGTGAAACAGAATTCTTGTATGTCTTGACAATATTCTGGTTATTTATGTTAGTTATGGAACATAATTCTTGTATGTCTTGACAACATGCTTATTTTGGGCATATAAAATTATTTTCTATTTACATTTTATAGGGTTATTGATATTCAAAAAAGTGGACTGTGGATTTCATTTATTTGAACTATGTGATTGTTGTTTAGATTATGAGTATTTTACTAAAACTTCCACTTTGAAAATGGTTCAAAAATTTGCTCACCAATTTTTATTGGTAAGATTGTGGTAAGTTTTCTTTCTAAAATTAGGTTATTTGACTTGGAAATGGTAATATGTGCTCTCCATATTTGGTTTGCGTCTGAGGTGGTAAAATCTAATCAATATTGGTTTCTCTTTTTTATACTGCAGTTGGAGGTGGTAAAAGACAAAATTAAGTCTCCCAAATCAAAAGATGAGTCTGAATCTCTTAAATTTACTCAAAAGAATCTGATTAACAAGGTTTGCATGGACGAAGCCCTGAACATAATCTTGACTTGTACAATTTGTTTGGAAGTTTTTCTTATTACCTAGAACTATGATAGGTCTATAGTTTTTACTGCAACATTTTCTCAGGCCTTGGCCAATATTGGAGTAGTTTAAATCATTTTGACTGGTATATGATCAAAACTGAATCATGATATATAATTAGTGACTGCACCTGTATGTACTATAAGAAAGTCAAGTTAGGTTCTCAACTTCTCTAGTTTCCCTGCCATCTCCTTTGATTGGTGTGCTTCCATGATGCATGGTTTTTTATCATCCAATAGTTTAAAATATGTTCAATGTTGGTTAAATTGGTCTTTTCTTATTGCTTTTATTGCAGTCGGTGCCCCTTAATGTAGGACCATAAGTTGAATGAATTAAATTGGCCGAACAGTGTAGTGAAAATGTCAGCATATGACATTTTAATACGTATGCCACAATTATTATTGGTTTCAACGTTGGCTGGTCTGAGTGGTGACCAAAACAAACACGAACTGTAAACTAGACTATGTGTTAATTCTTATATTTCATCCATCTTCCTGTCGCCCCAAATCATTGTGTATGCTTAATTTGAAAGTTTGATTGCTTCAATTTTTTTTCTCTTGCTTCCATCTTTCTATTTCATATGGGCTAGTGGTGGTTATCACGTGTAATATGTTGTGATCACTGCAGGCAGGTTGCAAGTTTTTTATATTTGCGCACCATCAGCCAATGATAGATGCGATACATGAGTGCCTTCTTGTAAGACCATTTCAATTTTACTCATTTTTTTTTTTATATTGGAAATTATAGACACTTAAAAAACTGTTGAAAATTTCCAGAAGAAAAAAGTGGGTTGCATCCGGATTGATGGAGGTACACCCGGTGCATGAAGGCAACAATTGGTTAGATTTTTAGGAAAAGGATTATATCAAAGCGGCTGTGGTATGGTGGTATTTTTCGTTGTGCATTTCTTCCAATTGTTTCCGTTATAAGCATCTTTTCTGTTGTATGGGTTAGTATTTGTGATAATGATTTCATGTGACACGTTATCATGCAGCTATCCGTTAAAGCTGGGGGAGTTGGATTAACTTTAACTGCTGCAAGCTTTGCAGAACAATCCTGGACTCCAGGTGACCTGATTCAGGCCAAAGATCGTGCTCATAGAATTGGCCTGGTATTCTCACACTCATTAAGTAGAAAGGAGAGAGTTGTTACTAGTTGCATGACAACATTAAGAAAACAGATAATCTCAAATGAAAAGAACTCTCACATCTAAATTTTTGAGTAGCAAAGACAACATGTGCTCTTCTGTTTTTATGACTAGTTAGTTCTTGTTTGCAGGTCTCATCAGTAAATATATACTAATTGTTGGCAAATGATACGGTTCACGACATCATATGGTAGGTTCTGTTATTTCTGCAGTCTTTCGCTGTTTGGTATAGCATTGACTTAACATTTATTATGCATTGATGATATAAATTTTTACATCATAGGGATGTGGTGCAATTCAAACTGGATAATTTGGGGCAGGTACATTTCTACATCTTCTTGAACTATCATATGTAATGCAAAATGTACATAATGCTTAGCTACAAGGTTTCCATTCTGGTTTATATTCATATTTTGTCAAGATTTATACTCAAGTAGTATTTGAGAGTTACTTTTTGATGTTTTTGAGAAACCATTCTGAATTTCAGTTATTGAAAAATCAGATGTTTAGATGGCCATGAGAACACCTTAGTTGTGCCAAATAATCAGCCATTGAGTAGCCCTGCAAAGCATACTACTATTGAGCATAGCCCTTCAAGGCAGAGAACTCTTGACCAGTTTGTCAGAAGATGTGATAACGTGGATAGGTCAGAAGTCGGAACATCAGCCTAAACCGAAATGGCCCTGTCAGTCATGACTTGCAAGATATGCAAAATGGATTTCCATTTTCGCAGATACGTGGCCAGGGGCAAGTGAATCGGAACTTAAATGTTTATGTCTACATGCAGAACCAGATGTGCTTACATGGGGAATTCACCTTTGACGACTCAAATGCCTTTTGAAGCTGAAATCCGTTGTACAACAAATAATAGATTTTGAATAGAACTGACTACACTAAACTATGTTGCTTGTGCTGGAGATAATGGTTTGGTTATGTGAAATATGTATTGGAAGAAAATGTTGATAAGGTCACCCATCATATTTTAGGTTTCCACTTATTGTTCTTAACTTTTTGCTTCCCTATCTTTTGTTTTAGTTTGGGGCTCTGTACAGAGTAGTACATTATCATATATGAATGAGACTTGTAAATTTCTTTACTCCATATGTATGTATCATTATATTTTGTAGCAATGATCATCTTTGAAAGAATAGACTCATAGAACCCCTCTATAGCACTTTGTTTAAAACTGACCACTACATTAGCTTATTTTGTTTAGGAACATGACCTATTTTGATAATGTTAAAAAAATCATGTCAGGAATGACATTAAAAAAAATTAAAAATAACATCATTATTTTCCTTCAATCATTTAGAAACTTGATTTGAATTTTTATAACCCGGACGGAAGATTATTTTTCCTTTATCGTCATTCTTATTATTTTCTTGTTTTCTTAGTCAAATCAATAATGTAATCAATCGATAATATTATAAATATGACTGAAATCAAATTTTTAAACTAAATTTTTCAAACAAGAGTCATTCTAACTTTGTGAAACTTCAATTAATTATTTAAAATGCATCGTGTATTTTGAAAGTTGAAACAGAACGCAGAGGTAATTTTGTATGATGAGCTAAAGAGAATATAGACACAATTCAAGCAAGGTCATATTTCTGAAAGACATTAATATTTAATTCATTGTTCATTCATAATCTTATTGAAAACGACTAAGGATGATAACAAGCCACAAGAAACAACAAGAAATGTTACTATCACAAAGTTGTCCTGTGCTGAAATCTTCCTCCCTTAGTAGGTGGCCAAACAAACGCGTGGCGTATACGATCATTAAGCTTGGAGCTCTTCATGGTGTAGGCACTCTTCTTATGGACAGTCACTTGTAAGAAATCTCGCTCCATGGGAGGAGCCCCACCCTCAAGTTGCAATGCTGCAAAGTCCACTGACAGTGTGAAAACTGAGAAGCATAGCGCCGATGAATTAGATATGGAACCATGTAGACCTCCAAAGAGTATTGCACACAGCTTCCCGTTGCCAAGGTCAACAAAATTGAACCTGACATCTTCTCCCACAGTGGGATCAATACCCTCAAAACACTCATCAAGGTATTGATATAATGCAACACGGCCATTCTGGGGGTTAACGAGAATGGCCAAGACCTTGTGCAAAGGTGCCTCAGGAGGACATTCATCCACATACTCATTTGTGAGGCAAACGGTATAGTTGCGGCTGCCAAGACCCGGAAGGGACACAGAAATGTACGGGTCAAAAATAAAACGACCGTAGTTATCACCGGTAATGATCCTATCCTTTATGAAATTCGAAAGATTGTTCTCAGCCGGCTCAGTCGTCCAATTCTCTTTTATGGGGTCGAAGCGGGCCAAACAGGTGTCTCTTTTTCCCCTCGATGAAAAAAAGAGGTTGTTGTCGAGGACGAACATGTTATATGGGAAAGGTGGGTCGCTGACGGTCGGAGGAGTGATTAAGGGTTTCCAAGTTCTAGATCCAGAACAAAGAACGTAACAGTCAGGTGAATATTTGACCTTGACCTGTGATTTCATACAGAAGTAAACATCGCCGGAGCCTGGCGTGTTTGCGATGAATGTTTCGTCAAAAGGGAGCGGTGCATCATCCAGTGGTTCCGCACGCTCAAAACTGCCCTCCCCAAATTTGAATTCGTAGATAGGCCAGGAGTCCTTCGCATTTCTACCCTTTTTACCCGGGTCCCCGGACACCGCCATATAGATCTTGGAGTCGAACTCGAAAGGACACAAATCACGCTCTGGAAGTTTCAAATCCAAATCGAACTCGAACTCTGGTGGAGGCAAAAAAGTCCAATCTTTGACATCAACTTCTTGTTTCTTTAAATTGCTTAGTTTGATCACGAACAACTTTTTATACGACACGAGGCAAATGCACGCTTCCTTCGCCATTTTAACCTGCTCCGTTTTTCGTTTTTTTGACACAGCAGCATCCAATTCCGCCATCACTCTCTCCGATCGAACGAGATTGGTGGTGCTGCGGCAGCAAAAAACTAGGAAAGCACTGGAAAGTTAAAGGCTGTGAGGTCCCTCAGTGAAATGCCTGCACATGAGGATAGGGGCTTCTTGATCCATGCAAAAAGAAAAAAGAAAAAAAAAAAAAAAGGGGTTTTGCTAGGTTGACCATAATTTTTGTAAATAGTGGGCTTTAGAATTAATCTAATAAAGCAAAAAAATATTCTACATCAAATTACTTCCTAAACCTTAATATCAGCATAACTATTGAATTGAATATTCAACAAAAATCATTTAATTAAAAATGAGTAAAATATTGTTTTTGTCCCCAACGTTTAGGGTAAGTCCTAAAATTGTTCATAACGTTTTAATCGTCCTATTTAAGTGATGTTGTTCTGCCGTTAGGGATCCGTTAATAAAATTGACGGCGGGACAAAATTGAGACGATTTTAAAACGTTAGGGAGTTAAATAGGATGAAAACATTAAGGACAAAAACGATACATAAAAATAAATTTTAATTTAATTTTATCTTTCAATAATATTAATTTTTTACTGTACATAATATTCAATTATTTTTTAATTACATCTAAATAAATTACACTTAATCACATTACTTTCATTTTAAATAAATTTATTTTTTTATAATTTTAAAAAATTTTGATACATTAGAGACAAAAGCTATAATTTATATTTTATTGTATATATATATATATTTTTTTTTCTGCAAGTTTATATACTAGTCATTCTATAAACATTTCATGATAACTAAAAATTTTTAAAAGTAAAATTATAAAAAAAATTAATTTATTTAAAATAAAAGTAATATGATTAAGTGTACTTTACTTAGATATGATTAAAAAATAATTGAATACTATGTATGGTAAAAAATTGATATTATTGAAAGACAAAATTAAAATTTATTTCTATGTATCATTCTTGTCCCTAAGGTTTTCGTCCTGTTTAAGTTCCTAACGTTTTAAAATCGTCTCAATTTTGTTCCGCCATCAATTTTGTTAACGGATCTCTAACGGTAGGACAACATTGAATCAGTTTTGAAACGTTAGGGACTTAAATAGGACGATTGAAACGTTAGGGACAACTTTAAAACTTACTCTAAATGTTGGGGACAAAAACAATACTTTACTTTTAATAATGAACATAATCATCTGCATACTTATTGAATTGAACATCTAACATATCCATTGTTCACATTATTTAGAATTCTCATTGTCAACCTATACTTTTCCATCAAAAAAGGATAAAATATATTTGTTGCAACTGAAATTTGATAAAAAATTTAAAAATATTTTTAAATTTTATTTGTTTTAATTTTATTTTTAAATTTTTTTTGTATTAAATATATTCTCAAATTAAAAATAAAAAATTATATTTTTTATTAATTATTTAATTATAAATTTTAAAATTTTAAAAATTAGAATTAATAGAGAGAGGAGGTAAAACTCAAAAAGTAGTGTCTAATCACCCAAATCAAAGCAAGTTAAGCTAAGTTAGAGGATAAAGATGATTTATTTCCATCTGCAAGCAATTTACTTTCTTAACTCCTCTAAATTTCTACAATTTCAATTTGGGATAAATGGAGAAAGTGTTCTTTGATAATCACAGCTGTGAATCAAAGGTTAAAATTATTTCTTGGGGACAAAGCACTTGCTCAAAGGTTCAGATTTAAGATTACCGTTGAAACATTTCTCTTTGCTGATCTGAGGTCTTCGGTCAAGCAAAATGACCAGCTTTAAAATCCCTAATTCGGGGGTTAATTGAAGAAAGTAAAACGACAAGTCTGAGAAGTACATAGCTCAAAGAGTTGACTCAGAAGAGATCAATACAACAACTTGAAAAGAGGTACAAAAAGAAAAATCTTCATCTTTCTGAAGACAAGGAGAGTGGACTTGATTTTGAGTTTGTTCTGAAGAGTTTTTCTGTGAAGAGTTCATCAACTTTGGACAGTGCTTTCTAAGTTATAGAAGCATTCCGCCAAGATGAAGAACTCAATCAGAGTCAGCTGAATCCGGTTCAACTTATAGCAACAGAGGCTGTTGATGCATTAATCTCCTTCATATTTTACAGTTTGTATTTCATTTTCAATGTATATCTTTCTGTAATTTCTTGAAAGGTAAACGATTGAAAGAGAGAAATCAAGAAAAAGCGTATGAGTGACAAAAGGTTGAGTGAAACACTTGAGAGAAAAGTCTAGAGTGAATTCAGATTTCTTTAGGTGGTTTCCTATGTCTTGTGTCTTTTACATGTGAGGTGCCCCTTTTTAAGTTGGGTTAGCACTTAGAGTAAATAGTTAAGTATTAGCATAACCAAGTCAAGTTAGATGAGAACTTGAGAGAGAAAGGATTGAGTTAATCCAAAGAATTGGTGTATGTAATACTTTAACTATAGTAGAAATTCTACCACTGTTGTGGTGGACACTGGATGTAGGTTGCATTGCACAAAGCAACTGAACCAGGATACATGCCTGTGTTATTTCTCTTCTCTTTCTCTGAGTTCTATTTTCTGATATTTATGAGACAAAATGAAATTGTCTCATAAAGTTTCCGCTGCACAGTTCAAACAGATTCTAAGTGAAAGTTTGTTATTAAAGCCTTAATTTTTAAAGTAAAAGAAGGTCATAGATTCAACGCCCCTTCTCTAAGTTTTCTATAACCTTCAGCATTACGTACGGTTACTTCTAATTTTACCATAATCTCCCAATTTTTTGTCCACGCTCAAAACTTGTCGTCCTCAATCTCCGGTCCACCTCCAAAACTCGTCGTTGGTACCGGAGACCGCCGTTCCGATGCATCACCCCGCGTTGCTGTCCCCCTATAGCCAATGTCGACGCTGCCGCACCCCACGCCAATACTGCTGCAGCTTGACCGTACGCCGCTGTCTCCGCAGCCCGTGCAGGCACAGCCGTAAAGAGAATCAATCCCATCCAATTGAATAAGAGTAACTATAAATTATCATATCTCCTTTTTTCTGCACTTCTTCTTACAATATCTAGGCAATGGAATTAGTAGAGAAAATATATTTCTTTTTATCAAATTTATACAACATATTCTCACTACTCATAGCCAATTAAAAAAAAAATAAATTTTTATGAAGGTGATTTAATCCATCTTTATAACTTCCTTTTTTATTGAAAATTTCACATTTATTACAATTCAAATCTTTTCAAAAACCATTATATTTTACAAATTCATCTCTATAACTCCCTAATTTCTTGCATGTGGATGTTCATTTTACATATAAGAAGAGATGATTGTTCTTGTTGCAAATCTATTATTATATTTTATTGAGTAAAGTAATGTTTTTGTCCCCAACGTTTGGGGTAAGTCCTATTTGTATCCCTAACGTTTAAATCGTCCTATTTGTATCCTTAACGTTTATAAAAGTGATTCAATGTTATCCTACTATCAATTATACTAACAAATCAAATTATATTTTTCAATTATTCTCATTTTGATGTATTCATTCTCAATTAGGTCTCACTTGGATATGGTCGATTTTAATATTATACCCACTATTTGTGTTTAGATTCAATTATGTCCGTAGAAAAGTGAATTATGTAAATGTTGTAGGAATTAGTTTCAACATTTGATGAGCTATTTTTTGGAATAGATCATCGATTCTATTCCAGATATTTGTATTCTAACTTCAAGAAGAGATTTTTAAAACTCAAACTAAAGCGCTCATGATGTGTAATTGACGGCAGGATAACATTGAATCACTTTTACAAATGTTAGGGATACAAATAGGACGATTTAAACGTTAGGGATACAAATAGAATTTATCCCAAACATTGAAGACAAAAATAATACTTTACTCTATTTTATTTTACATATAAAAAGAATAGACGTTCATTTTACATATAAAAAGGATGGTTCTTGTTACATATAAAAGGAATGTTTATTCTTATTACAAATTCATTATTATATTTTATTACATATAAAAAGAATAAATGTTCATTTTACATATAAAAGAGTTCACAAATTTAGTGTGGGCTGGTGGGACAACAATGAAGTTGATAGAGTTTCGAGAATGATTAAAATTTTGAAAAGATAAGGTAAAAAATTTTTTATTTCAATTGGGTGATTTTTTTTTTATTTTTAGTGCCTTACTGGGCCAAAAAATCAATCTATTATTTACCTTTTTTAAAATTTTTG
>NC_029785.2:124249248-124256290 GCF_000816755.2 Arachis ipaensis | reverse complement strand
ATTTAATATAAATAAAAAATTTTAAAAATAAAATTACAACAAAATAAAAGTTAAAGAACATTTTTATAACTTTTGACAAAAGACAAAAATTATTCTTCACCCTATAAAGTATAAACAAATGAAACTTGCATCTTGCTGGAAGAGAAGAATTAATTTTCTTGATTTATGAAAAAGGATTATGGCAAACAGCTAGAAGTTGTCACAACTTCTTCTCTTCCACTTTACAAAACCAAAATTACACTTTTAACAACACCATTATCACCACTCTCAAGAACAACATCAACAAATAACAAATCGTGCAGCTGCACCACAATTCTCCAATGAAGATAATGATGATTGCAGCTAAGGCAATGGAAGCGGATGCGAAAGAAGTGCTTTTGAGCTCGCCTCCGCCGGCGGAGTCCGCCGTTCCAGGGGCTGTCAGCGGGGTTCGAAGAACAAGCCAAAACTGGCAGTCATAATCACAAGAGAGAGCGCCAACACGCATAGCTTACATCCTCAAAGTCGCGAGTGGCTTCGACGACCTGGACGGCGTCACCCCCTACGCGCGGCGCCGCCAGCTTGGGATCTGCATCTTAAGCAGCAATGACACCGTCACCAGCGTTACCATCTGGGAGCCCACGGTCCCCGGCTCCGTTGTCACTCTCCAAGGAAGGTTCGAGATACTGTCGCACTCTAGCTCGTTCCTCCCGCCGCCTGCTCCTCCTGGCGCGACAAGCCTCAGAATATACTTTCTCGCATCCAGCGACAAACTGAGAAAACTATAGCAAATGCGTGGTGAGCTGCGGGCCTTTACTTAATTTCTTCTTTCTCCTTTCTAAAGGAATACCGAAATGGACATATATACTCTCGGGTTTTGTTTGGGCCGAGTCCAGGTACTGAGCCCAAGTTGAGCTGAGTCCGAGAAAGGAAAAGGAAAAGCCATGACCGAAAAAAAAAAAAAAAGAAAGGAAAAGGAAAAGGAAAAGCTAAGAGGAGGAGTTGGTGTTGGAGAAGAGGAAGACCTCCCTGGCTTCGGTATCGCCGTTGTCGCCTTCGGCATCTACCTCGTCGGCGAGCAGATCTTCAGTCGCGCCGGCGCTCCTTCTTCCCACTCTCACTCTCACTCCCACTCCACCGCTTCTTCCTCTCACTGATATCTCTTCAGGTACCCTCCTTTCCCTCCACCATCCATTCCCATACATTTTTAGGGTTTAGGATTTGTATGCTCACAGATCTGCCCTTTAAAATACATTCAATTTTGACTCTGCTATTGCACCTATCGCACAAATCATGCTAGGGACAGAAATACGATTCAATTTCTATTCTTGCGTTTTAGTTTTACTTGGTGATTATAGGACGCTGGTTCTTTGATTATACTGGTAACTGCACTGGCCCCTACTTTCTATTACCAAGTATTCCTTTTTGGCTGAAAATTCCCTTAAAAAATTACATTGTTCTTGTAGGTGATGGTGGAAGGAGGCTGGGAAGAAGTAACAACTATGGCACTTGCCCCTTTTTAATGTCCATTAATAAGCTTTTAAGTTCAACTTAAACTGGCACCCTTGAATTTGTAAATCTCAGACTACTTTACCTATCTTGGTATTTTGTTTATCACTATTATTGTTGCTACATTCATACATTGTGCTGCTTGTGCTTTTGAGATTTTACTCGTTTTCTTTCTTCATTTATGTTTATATTGCTTTAGAATGTTATCTCCTCCCAAATACCTTTTAGAAAGAGAGAAAACAAGCAACTCTTTTTAATATCAATCACAAGTATTTTGAAGTAACAAGACTATTTGAATTTTAGATTGAGAAATCAGAAATACAACATTATATTTTGGTTTGTGTTGCATAGTCTCCCCTAGTTGTAGTCTTGTCGAAAGCCGTACATACCAATTTATTAGGTAGGCAATTGACACAGAACAACATGAACCCAAGGTATATATAGCTGTAGATTAGCATGACGAGACCAAAGAAAACAGAGATAATAACAATAATCACGTAGCCCAAGGGATAAAGAAAAGGTTTTGATGCTGATGATAGTTCCTCCTGTTTGTGTGGCTTTCTTTCAAGACAAAAGGTAGGCCTTTAAATTACAGACTGTTATTGTTCCTTTTCCTTGTATAACTAAGATAAACATGCCTCTGTAAACATAACTTTTACAAGGATGATTGAACAAAATTCTACGTATGGCGCGGTACGAGGAGGATTTATTTTTTTTATATATAAAAAAAATCTCAATTAAAAAAAAAAAGGCAAATGGCTTTCCCGACTAAATTTGAAAGCTTTCCAAATCTGAAAATATTTTTATAGCGGAGAAATTTCTCTCCTTGTATCTTCATCTTAGATATATAATAATATATTCAAAACACTCGTAAAGAGGACTACTACACCACAAAGAGAAAATAATCATAAAAGAATTATTTTAAATTTAGATCTGGATCTAAAAAAAATACGGAAAAAGGAAAGAGAGAAGAGGAGAAAGACAAGTGAAAGGCAAGGAAGATTTATTTGAAGAACTAATAAGATTAGGGTTGGCAATGGGTAGGGTTCTACCCTAACCCTACCCGCGGATTGAAAATTTTATTAAAACTTTACCCTACCCTATCCGCGGGTTGAGAATCTCTCAACCCCTAACCCTACCCGCACCCTAAAATTCTGAACCCTACCTTATCCTACTCGCAGAAATATCAAAATTTTTCAAAATAAATATAAAATTCAATCATTTCAAATTTTATACATATTAATAACATAAAAAATAAAAAACTAATGTTTTAAATTACTAAATTAACTAATTAGTTTAGTGGTTGTTCACTTATTGTAAGTTATTATATAAGGGAGGTTGTGGGTTCAACTCTCACTTCCTTTCCTATATATTTAATTTTTATAAAATGTGTTATATATGAGATAGGAGGCGGGTAGAGTAGGATGTCGTACACCCTAAACCCGTACCCTACTCTACCCGAACAGGTCACTTTATTCGCAAGAATTAATGTGTACTGAATAGAAGTTTATACACTCTTGACCAAATAAACACAGGACATCACAAAAGAATCGTTTTATTTGTTCTGCATTCCTTGCGTATCACCTGCCTTTCCTAGGTTGCGAACACAAAATGTGATGCCATTGATGAGGGGAAACAAGAAGATTGATAACTAGGGGCTAGTGCTTAAAAACCAAATCAAGTGTTTGACAGAACACAGAAGAACTGTCTACGGCTCCAAAGTTTAAGCTATACACTACAATAATTAGATACTCCACGTCAAATTTGGCATTATCTACCATGTAGCAGAGTAGTGCCCATTGGCAGTGAGCCGGATGTTCAGATTCTATAGCAAAGGCAGAAATCTGAGGTTGCGAAAAAAATGTGAAAATAAAATGATAATACTGACGAGATATATATACATATTAAGGTTCCACAAGAAAGGCCCAGGTATCCTTCCTACCTAAGTCTAAATTCAAGCAAAAGTAACAATATGTAAAACTATACTGTAAGTCTGTAACAAATTTATTGATGATGAGACTAGTTTTTAACGAGATGATAAAGTTATATGTATGCAAATTGTTGAATCACCAGTAGCTCTTGATTGTTGATGTGTATAACAAGAGATGTGTGCCACTGAGATTAACAATGTCACTGAGAGAAACAAAGCTCAAGACATGGGGCATTGCTTGCATTCTGGAAGAAACCTTGGGAGTATGAATGAGTTTGAAGGAACCAGTCTGTGGGGAATATGAAACTAGAGAGTATGAATCAGAAGCAGAGTCATCCTTGAGCCACATATCACCATTATCAGCGAAGGCAATAGGTCGGTGGAGGTCCGGGATCCTCAAGCCACAATAAGAGTTGATATCAATGTAGAATGAAAGGCTCCAAGAGCGCTGCACGCCGTAGTCTCGCATGAACCACGTCTCGAATCTGGCGGCTCCAGGGACAACAAAGCAGAGGCAGAGGCAACCTTTGAGAACCCCGAGAGTGATGCCAGAGAGGCTGTGGATATACTGGGCATCGAAGTAGGAGGGGGGCGGTACCCATTTGAACTCATTGGTGTGGAGGTCAAAGGAGCATATCAACTGACAAAGGTGGGTATTGGTGGGTTGAGCGAGCCAATGAAGAGAACCGTTGAGTGAGTGGTGAAAGGAGGCGTTGGGCCTCGGAGTCGCAAGGGCAAAAGCACTCCGAATTGTGGTCCAGGCCTTGTCCCCCACACTGTATAATTCAGCCACGCTATGGGCGGCAAATTGAAGGATTTTGTAGCGGTTGCTGTGGGGATCGTAACCAAATGAAGAGAAACCAATACATGAGGTTGTGGTTGTGGGAGGAGGAGGAAGCTCCAGAATCTCCCCCAACAGAGGATTGCACACATAATAAACACACCCACTGCCACGCAAGCACACCAGCCCCTCGCTCGAGTTCACTAAAACTAAATCCACGTCTTTCTTCAAATCCACTGCACTGAATATTGAACTTGTCGTTGACTTTGACCTTGGACAGCTAACGTTACGATCGCGATTGCGATTGCGATTGCGCTTTGTATCGGGTGCAGGTTTTAAGGAGGCGAGGGAGGAGGAGGAGTGAGGGATGAGGAAGGAGGCGCTGCCCCACGAGTGGAGGCAGAGGAGGCGGCTGTTACGCGAGAGGAGGAGAAAGGAGGTGGGTGCACGGGAGACATAAAGGGAACGGAAGCGGGGATCGGAGACGAGGGCTCTGAAGGAGGTGCAGACGGAGGCGCAGCGGATGACGGAGGAGGCTGGCAGCCTTGCGATGATCTCAGAGAGCAAGTGAATTGGAAGGTCCAATATGTGTACGGTGGCTAACCCTAACTCTGCCCCTCTGCAACCCCGACTCCTCTGTTTCTTCTTTTCCATTCAAGTTCTCAATTCCCAATTCCCAATTCCCAATACCCAATTGCCAAAACCCTTACTTTCCAGTTTATATACGTACTTAACGTTAATAAATCACTAATTAGCCGGAGCTACTTCTAAATTTAATATTATAATTTTGGTTTATCTAACATACACGTCACCATTTGATAAGATTATTATTAAAAATAATAAATAATTACTTACTCAAATTACTGAAATTAGTCTCCAAAGCTTTTACAATAAGATATTTTAGCCTTTTAACATTTAAAATAATATCTAACATTAACTTTTATTAAATAATATAATCTTTTTAAAATTTTTAATCTATTTATTTCAAATTTTATTATAAAATAAGGACAATTTACCTAAATAAATAAATTGAGTGAATTCTTTACCTAAATACACAAAATGAAAACTTGTTACGTGCATGTGCATTTTTACTATTATGTAAACCGTGGTAGCCAATTACGGTTTCTAATTTCTACGTAAACCGTTGTTACTAAGGATGGATTATGGTTGGAACACATTAAGCATAAACCGTGGTAGCCTCCCACGGTTTATGAAGAGAATTCGTTGAACATAAACCCTCCTAGCTTCCCACGGTTTATGAAGAGAATGGCTTCAACATAAATCTCCCTAGGTTCCCAAGGTTTACATGTTAGGTAGTATAAATACATAAACAAACATATAAAAGTGATTCAATTAAACATATAAAATAAATGGACTTACTCAGATGAATTTAGTACACTGAACAAACATATTAAATTTTTTATTGAACAATAATATTAATACTTATTGAATACTCTATTATTTTTTATCATATAAAAAATTAAATTAAATAAATAGTAAAATATAAAATAATATTAAATTAAATAAATAAAAAATATCTAATTTTTTATATTTGAACTTAAAGATAGAGAGAGTGTTGTTTATTGAACTTCTTAGATACTTTAAGTCATAGTAAAGTATTTAAATCAATTGAATTATTTTTTATCTTTTGAAAAAGTACTACTAAGTTTTTTATAAAAAGTTTGGGGGGCCATGTCCCCCCTTATCTGAACTAAGCTCTACCACTGGTTTATTGGGTCGTCGTTGTTGTTTAAGTTGTATTAGGCACTCTTAATTTGAGTAATGTAAGGTTGGTTAAGTCAATGAATGTCGACATGTTTGTTTAGTGTACTAAATTCATCTGAGTAAGTCCATTTATTTTATATGTTTAATTGAATCACTTTTATATGTTTGTTTATGTATTTATACTACCTAATATGTAAACCTTGGGAAGCTAGGAGGGTTTACGTTGAAGTCATTCTCTTCATAAACCGTGGGAAGCTAGGAGGGTTTATGTTCAACGAATTCTCTTCATAAACCGTGGGAGGCTACCACGGTTTATGCCTAATGTGTTCCAACCATAATCCGGTTCCTTGACGGTTTACATAATAGTAAAAATGCACATGCGCGTAACAAGTTTTCATTTTGTGTATTTAGGTAAAGGATTCACTCAATTTATTTATTTAGGTAAATTGCCCTTAAAATAATTGAACTCATATTTATTTTTAATCATATAAAATATTAATTTAATGTAATTTATAATACTATATTCTATAATTATTTTTTGATAAAAAAAGAGAATGACTTAGTGTTGTTTAAAAAGATGGAAGAACTCTCATTTATTATAAAATTTTTACATAAATAATTAAGAATATTTGTGCAAATACTTATAAAGGTAATATTTTAAAATATATGTACAATATGAAGCAAGTCATTTTTAAAGTCAAATTTACAAACTTTGGTAAGCTACAAGATTAATGTGCGCTCAAACCTGCTTCGCACTTAATCCTATCCGTGGCGAATCGAGTTAGCAATCCTATTCAACCGGATTGAGTACCCATGAATAAAGAGCATGTTGTCATCCCTGCGAAAAATGACTGTATTATCTAATAAAAACAAATATTAAAAATTATTTTGCGTATTTTAAAACTTAGAAGATTAAAGTGCTTGATTTTAAAAACTTATAATTTGGATAATTATTAGAAAAAATTGAACGTTTTAGTTTAATAAATATGTAATAAAGACATTAGAAATTAGAATTTTGTATTTCTTTTTCTATAAAAACTTTCGTAACTAGTAACTTTATTATGTATTTTTAGAATATATCTTAGCTACATTTTTTTAATTTTGTTGTGTGATTTTTT
>NC_029785.2:124244915-124249223 GCF_000816755.2 Arachis ipaensis | reverse complement strand
ATCTGCAATTAATAGTTATTTATGTGTTAATTAATTTATCTTTTTTAGGTTTTCTGTTATTCTTATCTTCAATTTATTTTTAACTTTTCAAAAATAAATATTTATTTCATAAACAATAACAAAACACAAATATTCAATATCAGGACTGGTGACAAAAATAAGGATCTCCCAAACTTTATAGTGTGTGCGTGTGTTCATGTAAAAGCTGTACACGAAGGTCTTCCAGATAAAACAGAACTTAACTTTGAAGTTAGAACCAGAACTTATACTCCGTTATTTCGTGCATCTCAGCAAATTTGGACTAATTGGATTAGATGAAACGAATAAATGACCATTTATATCTATAAAAGATGATAATGCTGATATATGTACTCATAATAGATCAAAACTGATCTTGTACCCACGAGAGTTACCCTTCGTATGACAAAATTACCCTGTTTTGATTAAATGCTTGCTTCGTTATTATCCGAACCTACATAGCACCCCAACCCTCCAAAACCCTATCCCTCTTCAATTTCAGTTCTAATTTCAACCACCTATTCCTCTTTTATGGTGGTAGCTTCCTCCTCCTCTGCCGCCACTACTGCTCTTCCATTATTTGGCACTATCGCTTCATCTCCGCGCTTTCCTTCCCAAATCCCAACTCTCCCTCTTTCATCAGCATCGATTGGAGAAGGTGGAGGAAGGGTGTAATTATTGTGCAAAGTATTACATTTGTTGTGATCCAAACTTGTGTGAAAACTATCATCATAGATTATAATGATCTTATTGGTCTCAACTACAGCAATAAGGTTCACGCTTTTGCTATTGTTGCCAAGTTGGATCAACTTTGGTGAAATAGCATTGAGGAGGCAGCCTTGAATGGGTAACAACCCACACTCATGATGCTCTGCCATAGTGATTGGGTACCGAAAAGTCCCAAATTTTCCACAAGTAAAGGAGCTTGGACAGTTTTTATGGTTCCCATTGGCATGAGCAGCAGTAACAATCAGTAGAATGTAAGAAAACAAGAAGCAAAAGAATAAGAAAACATGTACTTTTGTTTGGTTTCGAAATCTAAAATTAGGTTCACAAAATAAAAGTGGATTCATATAATAAATGTGTTCCACTGGAGCCTGGAGTTCCCATTTATTTGAGACTTCACTTTCATCAACATCGAAACCCAAGACTTGAACTCCATGATTGTACAAGCCTGTATGAACATCGAAAATCAAAACTCAAGTCTCGCCAACATCCAAAACGAGCTCGTCAAGATCGGCCCCAAGCCCCACTTTCGTGTTGAGCGCCGCAGTTGGTGAGCAAAGTTCACCACGTTCTTCGTGAGCAACCGCGAGCAACTAGACATAGAAGACTGTAAGGAGCTTCTAGACTATTCAGTTTCGGAGCTGGCATGGTCCATGGGAAGGATGAGAAGAATCCGTGGCGGAGATACAAGTGCGTAATAGGGTTGATAGATGGTGTTGATTTTGTGGAAAATCGTGCGCCAGCGATGGAGAAGGGTTTGAAAAAGAGGGAGAGTTGGAAAAGAGAGTGTGAGGATGAGACGAAGGTGCATAGGGACGGAAGAACGGTGGTGGCGGCAGAGGAAGAGGAAGCTACCGCCATGAAATAGGGATGTGTGGTTGAAATTAGAAATGAAATTGAAGAGGGATAGGGTTTTGGAGGGTTGGGATATAAATAAAAAATATATTTTTAAATTTCCTTCGTTTCTTTTTTATTTTTTGGTAGATGGATTGAACAACTTTTAATTTTAGGTTACACACACTACACCCACACATACACATAAAATTTACTTTTTTATCAAGTTTGCATTACATGAAACTTGAACTTAAGACCTCTCGTTCATTTCTTAATATTTTGTACAGAATTTTATTTTTCGGACTGTTATTGAAAACTGGGCTGAGGCCCAACACATTCTTGACTAACCATAAATCATCCTGGTCCGGTACCACTAATGATGAATAATACGTAAAAGAAACAAAAGCCCAACAAAAGACTAAGCCCAACCTAAACCGATGTCATGCTTGCCTGCAAGATTAAGAGAAATGGGCCTTTGCCCCTGCTGGAATACAAAAACATCAAAACAAGATAAATTGTGGCATGACAAAAAAAAAATTTGTGGCAATGTATATTTTCAGCATAGTCATAGTCATCCATAGTCAACCAACTTGGGTTGGTCGAGTGGTCAGCTCACTCGTCCGCTTAAGCAAGTGTCGGGAGTTCGAACCCCGCCTTGTGCATGCAGCAACTCATTGGCCAGCGACAGACCCTTAAATGGAGCTCAGATTCGCGACGGATTAGTCTTCAACCTGTCGGGTTGGGGGATACCGTTTGGGTAAACCAAAAAAAAAATAGTCATCCATAGTCATGGACAACAACTAATTTCGATTGGTCTAAATAATTTATTGACAAACAACAAATTTTTTAATAAAACTAAAATCTATAATAAATTAGTCATTTGTCTACGGGGACGAACGATACCACGGAGAATTAAAAAAATAGTCATAGACAACCAACCTCAAATCATAAACATTTCTATCGCTAAGATTTCTGACCAAGTTAATATGTGGCTATGTGCATCCTCTTCCATTTCTTTTAAGATGAATAATATTAACTAGCTAAATCATTAAAGGACGAGTAAGGAGCCATCAGATCATAAGACTAACTTCATAGAAAGATGTATGTTCACTATTCGGACCAAATATTTATCAATATATAGAGATCGAAAGTGATGGACTCTGAGCTACCAAACAGAAAAGCACTGTGGTGGTGAGCAGGGTGACAGAATGCGATAGATTAGAGGCAACTTTTTTTTTTTATTATTTTGTTAATTAATGTATGCACTTCAAATTAAATAAATTATACATTGTCACTGCCATGCATTAACATAATATATATGTTGCAAGTTGCAACGGTCTTGGCTCCGATCCGCGCATGATATATAGTAGTATGTATATTTACCCGCTATATATATGAGTTACAAATTGAAGGGAAAATAAAGGAAGTAGCAGGCATGCATTAAACCCATAAACATGAAAAAATTAATTGCTGGCACGAGAGGTAGGGTTCCTTAGTCCAATATCTAACATATATGTCCTCCAGCCATATGGATATGGCCATGGCCATTTCAGAGTGGCTTTAAGTAAATGATTGCATGGGCTTCCCATTTATGGGAAACACTTTTTACTACTCTCATCCTCGTATCATCATCACCTATGGCCTATGCGCTATGGGCTAGCTATATGGCTCATTCATCCATGCATATTCACTCATTCATTTTGGTTTCATGGGGAATTGGATTCTTTGTATTCAATTTATTGCAACTATACTACTACTACGTACTACATATACCTGCAAATCAAACTGCTGTACGTTCTCATAAGCACGCAGGCACACGCATATATATATATGCGTGACACGTATACTTATATATCAATTTATATTACATTATATGAAGAAGAAAATAGAACGAATGAGTTGCAACAGAATTAATTGAGAAAGAAAGTCAGGTGTACGTGTGTGTTGTTTTGTAATAAGTTGAGGTCGTTTCATGGCCCAGCAGATCTCGCGGATGTTACTTATTGTTTCATCCTAAAAGTCTAAGGTCATATATACATACACATATTATATATGCTGCTCTTTAATGAATAAATTGTAATAAAGTATGTAACTCTTTCATACTCACACACAGATTTCAATTAAGTACTTAATTAAGAAACTTATTTAATTACCAAGCATAAGTGACTTAAATTATAAAATGGGAAAGAGAAAGGAGTAGCAAGTTGGTGGGAGCCACAGGCACGCACGAAGAATGAAGGAGAAAAGGGTAATACAGATGGATATATCAGAGGAGACAAACTTTTGAATGCTTAATTCATGATGCCATTTTCCCTTCGCATGCGTAAAACACCCCTTCCCCTCTTTCTCTCTCTCCCACTTCTTACTAAACCTAATTCTTGCCTTGCACCAGCCTTACTAATCCTAACTACTCCTTTTTTATTTTGTTTTCACCTTTTTTTAATTTTTCTGATATTCTTTAATGGAATAGGGCAAAAACTAATTCATCAACGATTTAAATTCGTTTTGAAACTTTAAGTTTAACTAATATATTTATTTAAACAAATAAGTGAACTAATTATTCGACCAACTTAATTATTATCAAAAGATTGGAAATACTCAACTAAAGTTATTTCAATATTTAGTAGTCATTATTCACTGTTGAAAAATAAATGGTTAAAAACTAAAATTTTCTTTTAGTGATTTAAGCATAAATTTAAATTCTATTAAAAAATTTACATAAATGTTTAA
>NC_029785.2:124242241-124244863 GCF_000816755.2 Arachis ipaensis | reverse complement strand
CTGTTTTTTTTTTAATTATTTTCATTTAAGTTAAACTTGCTTGTTTTGGAAAAAAAACAAATGTAATAACCAGTCCTTATCACAGAAACGGCAAATAGTTTTCGTAAGAATTATTCATTAATTATTGTCATTTTTTAAAAAGAATAAAACATGAATTGTATTGAATTCTGACAACGGTGGATCCCGCCATTGCATGATTCTATTAAATAAAATATTTGAAATAATAATAAATGAAAAAAGTCACAGCAAAATGACAAGGGATAAACTTGGGTATTAATGAGAAATTGACAACTTTAGCTTATTGCATGTGAGGAAGGAAACTAAACTAAAGAAACTAAGAATACCAAATACAAAATTGAAAGAGAATGAGAAGTTAAGTGAAGGCCATGCCCTCATCAACTTTCTAGTTCGATTCATTCTAATTAGAAATAAATGGTTTCATATGTATGGACAAAAAAGTTCATGAATTTCTACATACATTTGGTATAAATGCAATAATGAAAGTGAGTATTAGTATTGAAGTATGTATATGCATGTATATGTATGTGTGTAGTATTTTAATTTATGGTCCCCCCATGATCCAACTGAATCAAAATAGTCAGTGTCTCAAACCCATCAGCTTCTCTCTCTCATGCACCACTCGAGCTTATCATTAAATCTAGATAAGATAATTCTATCTACTTTTTCGTCACCATATGCATTCAACCATAAGTGATGAATTGAATATAACACAATTCAAAGTTACAAATTTAAATTAGAAATCCAAACACCCTGTAACTCAGTACATGCATAGGTACATGCATTATTAGAGAAGAGCTATGCTGCTTACTGCTGTGGTGGTTCGGTCGGTGGTGATCTTCCCTTCCAAAACACACCTTTCCTGCTCTACTTCATACCCAAGATTCTCTCAATAATTTCAATGTAACTTAAGTGTGAGATTAGAATATATATATATATAAAAGAAACTCTAGGATCAGTATTTTTTTAGTAATTTTAATCATTATTTAGTTAGCACAATACTAAATTATCTTTTATAAATAAATTTTAAAAAATATCAATACAAATTATATTGAGTATAGTCGATATATATATATAAAATACATAAATATATAACATAAGCCATAAAAAATACAACAGAAGATACTACTAAAATTAAAAGGATAAAAAAATAGCACATAAACATCACAAACATCAACATAATAAAGTGAGACCAGCAATATATAGAACATAATTAATCCTATATATAGAAGTTTTGTCATAGGTCAACTTAATCTATAGTAAAAGAACTTTGGTGATTTTACATCCCAGCCACCTGTCGTGGTTATATATTGTACCTACTTTGTTATGGCTATTATTATATAAACCCTAAACTAATTAACCAGCTATTAGCATTAGTAGTGACTGATAATTATTCAAAACGCACGCATGCATGCATGCAGAGAGTTTCTCAAATTGAAAATTAATTAAGTATGGAATGAAGTTGTAGCAACGAACACATATTATTTGGTCTCCTGATATTAATATATCACTGCTTTACTATGATATTAATTCATGGGTCGTCAATAAATGAAATTAAAAAGGATACAAATAAATAAAAGTGTTGGCTTCTTTTATTGTGAGAGTAGTGAGGCAATTTGTCATTACTTATTATTAGTTAGTTACTTTGAATCTCATGGCATAGCTTAGGTAGGTAGCTAGGTTGCTTTGCAGATCAGAATATTGTATGTATATATGTTGATGGATGCATATGCATATGCATGTGCCCCTTTTGGCTTTGGCTTTCGAGTGTGTGGCCTTTACAATTATTAATTTGGGTGTTACGTACACTCTTTACACAAATATTTAAAGCAATGGGAATGTTCCCAACGGCTACTTGTCCTTGCTTTTCATCATCATATATAATAAGCAAAGGAGAAGAATGGGGTCCCCCTAATCCCACACACCCTACCCCCCAATTTGCTTTAATTCATTCAATGCTTTCTATATATTATGCTTAATTCTTCACATAATTTATAATCTTTCGTGTTAATCAAGTGCATAATATGATGGTAAAATGATTGTCCATTACTATGGTGGATTCGGACTAAGATCATTATTATAAAGATTGGAAGGAAAGAAATTAATAAAGTTGTTACACTACACACATACAGTACAACACACATTCTGAACATTTGAAATTGAAGCTTAAGGAACCAAAGTGTAAGTAAGTGTGTGTGTGTGTGCATGTGCCTTTGCCTGTGCAAGAGTGAAAAATGATCCTTCCTTTCAATTCATTTCCTACATTTTATGACTCACAGAAAAAAAGGTAGGATGAAAAGTTAAATTGTCCATGAGTAGGAAGGGAAGCTAGCATGCAAGAATCATGTCTGTCATCAATGTTTGTCGTGGTGGTGGACACTTGCCTCCTCTTCTAGCGCTTCAAATTACTTAATAATAAGTGTCCTTTAAGATAAGAAGAATGATATAGAAGGTTTACAGAATTTAATCAACAATGTTTAGAAGTGTACATTAAAAATATGTTATTAGATTGTGAGACTAAAAAAATTGGACTCATACTAAAAGTGCTGACAAAAAAAATAATAAATTTTATTAGATTTTGGAATTTTTTAAGATATTTATTAA
>NC_029785.2:124233631-124241786 GCF_000816755.2 Arachis ipaensis | reverse complement strand
ATGTAATTTAAAGAGATACATAATAGCTAAATAACTGTTAATTCTTTTTCTGTCAGCAAGAAAATGAGAAAAGGACAAATAGGTTTCTAACATTTTGTCCTGCGGATATTTTCATCCTTGACCATTAAAAAATACTTTTAAGTCTCTGACCTTCACAAAACTTGGACAGATCAGTCCCTGACGGAGGCATTTGGACGGAGGGACTGATCCGTCCAAATTTTATGAAGGTCAGGGACTTAAAAATATTTTTCAATGGTCAGAAACAAAAATGTCTGCGGGACAAAAAATTAAGGACCTATTTGTCCTTTTCTGCAAGAAAATTAAACCCGACTTCCTTACCGTACAAACTCCATAAAACCAAAGTTATTGTGACTATTAAATAATGCAAAACATAAACCTTGGCCTCCAAATGTGCAAACACAGGTGTATATATGATAATAAAACACATGTGTTAGTAGCTTTTTATAAGGAAACGAATTATTTCGCTGCTTGTCTTCATGATGACAAGCATGTCGAAACCAAATCATCCAAATTAAATTAAAGGAGGATGGAACCAATCCAATCTAACAAGCTAATCTGATTCGTTAATGGAAAATGATTGGCCTAATAAAGGTACCATCGGTTTCCTAAGACAAGGGCACCTAGGAAAACGGGTTGGTGATAGTATATATACATAATTAGCAACAAAGTTGAGCATCTTATGGAAAAGAAAGCAAACTACAAATTATGTATCATGAGGATCAAATCTAGTTGACCAAGAATAGAATTTACTTTTCTTGTTTATTTGGTCACTGAATAATTTGCTTTTTAATCAATGTAAGCTAAAAAAGTTTTAGCTTTTCATTGGGAACATCTACTCTGATCTTTCATGTAATATTCCTTTCATTTCTTGTCCGCTTGCAAAAAGAAAAGCACAATATATATAGCAGGTAATCAACACTAACCTTTGAATCTTCAATGATGTAACAAAACAATAGATATATAATAATGTTCTCTGGATTTACCAAATTCCAATTAAAGCCCCTTTTGCTAGCCAGGCTATACTATATATAATTATATATACTATACGCATGAGTGTAGCTGTTTTACATGGTTATAAAGGAAACACTTTTACATCAAACAATTGTAACTAAATTAATTAAATCCTCTAATATAATCTTCTGGCAGACTGATAGACTTATTGTGTTCCTTTCATCTTAGTAATTTCTTGATGAGTCGTTCCTTTCTTTTTTTGGGATGTAATTATATGCTCTATTTTGCAACATAAACTTAACAATTATGTCAAGTATATAATACAAAAAAATTAAATTGTATATTTAAAAAATATTAAAATTTATTATTTTTAATAATTATTTTTTATTTTTAATATTTTTCCATCACAAATTATCCTTTCAAAAATCCTACTTTCACCTTTTACATTTTAACCATTTACTTTCTAACTTTTTTACCGCCGCATACCCCTCCCCAAACCCTCATTGCGCCGTCGGTCCCTTCCTCACCAGCCAACCTCAACGCCGTCGAGTTTCTTCTCTATCAAGAACGTCAGTTTAGAATAAAAATAAGCATCCATATACCTAGTAAAATAAACATCTAGCAAATTTTCATTGTATCTATTTAAATCTAATTCAGATGTTTATTT
The DNA here is from genome assembly GCF_000816755.2 of Arachis ipaensis. Taxonomy (NCBI): domain Eukaryota; kingdom Viridiplantae; phylum Streptophyta; class Magnoliopsida; order Fabales; family Fabaceae; genus Arachis; species Arachis ipaensis. The sequence continues at coordinate 124,240,147 of NC_029785.2, read as the reverse complement.
TTCCTACAAACAAGATGTTTATTTTTCATACAAATGGAATGTTTGTTCTTAATACGAATCACATTCTAAAAAGAAAAAGAAGAAGAGGAAGAAGAAAAGGATGAATCACGGCGGCAGAAGGAGGATGGCAACGAAACAGTAGCAGGCTAGCAGCGCCACCCAAGAATCGCGAGGCAGCAGCAGCGATGCCCGTAGAACACGAGATAGCCGCAGCAGCGCATGGAAAACGCGTTCGGTGGCATAACTCACGCGGCTGCAGCCGACAGCAGCAACCTGGCCGGACAACGACGATGAGCGAGGCTGGTGGTCGACGCAGCGACGGCGTCAAGAGCTCGGCTGCGATGATGATGAGCGTTGAGGGAGAGATCGACGCCGGTGAGGAGAGCTGGTGGGGTACAAAATGGCGACACTGAGAAGGGTTGGGAAAAAAACTTATGCGACAGTGAGGAAGGCGCCGGTGTTCTTCTGCGTCTAAACGGTTGTCTCTGGCGACCACGGTGGGATATGGTGGTAGATTTAAGAGAGACTAGTACGAACATCGAAATTATAGTTATTGTGGGATTAAGAATAACCATACGTAATCTAAATATATTTAGATACTAATCCTAGTGGGATGGGAGAACCGTACGTAGTGTAAATGTGTTTATGGGTGCTAATCCTAAATTTTTAAATTTTAAAATCTGATAATAATTAATTAATTAAGAATCTGAAATTTAAAATTAATTTTACTTTTTTTTTAACCATTCTTTACGTTATTCACTATATACTTTTCCTAAACTAATAAGTGTACAAGCAAGTGATGCATTAAAAGTTCAAAACAATGCACCTCTAAAGAATATAAATGAGTTTATGGATTTGTAGAAATCAAAGTAGTTATCATCACTTATTCTCGATATACACAAATATTGAATCATCCAAATAGATTACTGTAAACTAGTTTCAAACACACATAGATTACTATGCATTCTAAAATATGCACAGTAGCAATAGTACTATACGGTATGGTATGGGTGAAAGTGAAACGTGTTTGTGCTTGTGTGAGTAATAAGTTACATGACAAAACATGAGATGAAATATTATATATATAAAAAAATATTAGTAATAATTAGCTAATGGGTAATGGGTCTGGGCATATCATATGTATGTTATATATGTGGTTTTCCCAAAAGAAAAAGCGACATCAGAGAGAAAGAGAATACACAAACACAATTACGCAATTGCATTGGGGGGCTCTGAATGAATGAATGAATGAATTGAAGAAGCATCTTGAAAATTGTGATCCCATCTCATCTGTCATCAACACTATTTATTCCTGTGGACCCTTCTTCCCACCACCACTCTTCCCTTCTCGTTTCTCACTAATCTCAAATCCAAATTGTAAAGTCTCCTTAATTAACATCTTCATTAGCATTTGATATTATTAATAAATCTGACAACCAAAAAATAAAAGTGTGTGTGGCCTCTTTAAGTGCATCATACGTTTGGAGCAGCTCTTGACAAATTACAAAAAGAGAAAAGAAACAGAGCATAATTTTGTCCGAGACAAAAAAGAAGAAAAAAAAAGTAACAAAGAAAAAGTAATATTCATGCAGAATTACTAGAACAAGAGACAACCGAGATAAAAACAAAACTCTCAAAGATGGATATAAAGTAGTCTTAATTAAATGTGGCGTAGAAACTGGAATAAAGGTAAGGATAATAAAAGAATAAAGCGATTGCGATCAATTATTATTATTATTATTATAAACAAATAAATTAACAAAAAAGAAAAGAGGGAATCCTTTTCCAACTTCCCAGTAGAATGTGTAAATACCAGCTTTACAGAGCAGCCGTGACGTCCTGGTAACCCTTTTTTTACCACCATCTTTATAATAAAAATGTTATTGATGTTTATTAATTAATTGTGTAATATTATTGAAATTAAAGAAGAACTAAGTAAGCATGTTTTTATTGTCTTTGTGTGTAGCATAGCTAGCTTATAGGTGTGGTTATATTTCTCTCTCACATGTGCTAAATCTGAATGAAATTCAGTTGCTGGTTGTATTCCAAAGGGACATCATTGACATGTTGAGCAAACTATTTCTCGACACAACACCACAAGAAGCAATTGCACACAGCAACAAACAATGATTTAGTTATAGTGTTTTAATTAGTTTTCCCTTACCAGTAATGCTGGCGCGTGAAGAAAGATTCCCACTATCACCCAAAACAACCCTAGCTAATTATATCACCTCTGCTACGTGTACTAGTACTATATATATATATGTTACTAATTTATTATCATCTTTATTTTAATACACTGACCTAGAATAAAAATATTTGATAATAAAAAAATTTAGCTAAAATTAGTTAAATTTATTTTATTTATTTAAAATTTATTAATTACTACTATAATTAATAAATATTAAATAAGACAAATTATAACTATTTTTTTGTCTTTCTAATATTATAAAAATATAATCCATCATTTTTTTTTCACACTCAAGGATGAGCACAAATTTACTTCTTTTCAAAATAAATTCTATAAAATTATGTTCATTTAAGTTGTAGTTTAATAAACACCAATTCAAACACACACATAATCGTTATAGACATGTAACTGTACAAAATATAGGGATAGATAGAGATATAAAGAAAAAAAAAATGAATATGAGAAGGAGTTGGATGTGTGTGTTAAAAGTATGGATTTGTAAGAAGAGAAATTTGATTTGGTTGTTAATTGAAATACAAAAATAAAATTATTTTCGTCTCTCTCTTTCTCTCTCTTTCTATAAGCTCTTGCTTTACTGCTTCACTATCAAACCAACCTCCATCCATTACTTCTCCATTTTTCAAATCCTCTTCAACTAGTGTGTATCTCATGCATCATCGCTAGTAGTTCATTCCCATGCCCTAAATTCTCATTCCTCCTCTTTAATTTCCTCTCTTCTTCTTCTTCTGCCTTAGTTAATTAACAAGCTAGCTAATTAGGGCAAAACACTGGATTATTCTACCTCTCTCTTCAGTGGATGTGTTTCTTGGCTTTGCTTTTCAAACATAGATAGTATATAGGGTTTGAAAAAACAGAATGGAACTTTCGAGTCAAGAAGGAGATATACCAATCGCAGTAAACACCACCGCCAATTATGGTGGCAATGGCCATGGCGCCCACATCAACATTCACCACACCCAAAACCCTTCCAATGGCTCCTCTATGCACCCGCTCGACAATGGACCCTACAATAGCAAGCAGGAGGAGGAAGAGGAGGAGGAGGTGGTGGTGCCGCTCGTCAGGTACAGAGAGTGCCTCAAGAACCATGCCGCCGCCATGGGAGGAAATGCCACCGACGGTTGTGGCGAGTTCATGCCAAGCGGAGACCACGGCACCATGGAAGCCCTCACCTGCTCCGCCTGCCGCTGCCACAGAAACTTCCACCGAAAGGAAATCCAAGGCGAGCCTTCAGCCCCACCCCCGCCCTTGCTGGAGTACCACCACCACCACTTCAACACCGCCACCAGGCACCTCGCCGCTTCTAGAAAGTTCCTTCACAAGAACATGCACCATCATCATCATCTCGGTTACCCTACTGCTGGCGGCGGTAACATCCTTCCGTCGAGAACGGTGCCCCCGGCGCAGATGATAATGCCCTACAACATAGGCCCCATGCCGTCGTCGGAGCACTCGGACGAGCAGGACGAGCGGGTGAAGACTGCAACGAGATTGGAGTCAAACGCAGAGTCCTCAAGGTTTGGATGCATAACAATAAACACAACCTCGCTAAAAAAAACCTTCTCATCATTCCCCCATCCTCTTCTACTTAATTCTTTCTTAACCCTTCTCCTTCTATTATAATTAACTCTATATTCTACTTCTACTACTACTACTACTACGTCTCTTAAATATTATAATATTTAAAATAACATCCTTAGTTATTCTGTTATCGTTCTCATCATGTATGTCTAGTTTAGGAATTTAATTTCTTCTACTGTTTCTGGGTGGTATTTTAATTTGTTTATGTCCTCATCAAATCCCCTTGTTATTAGGTGATGAAGGCATACATGGAGTTAATATTATTAGAGCCTGATGGATGAGATAGTGTGTGCGTTTATTAAACAAGATTTATTTATATATACAGGGCCTTTAATTAATTTGCTTATTACTACTTTTCATATGTTTCACCTACCTTAGCTTATACTATCTAATGCTACTACTGTTTCTGCTAGTTATTAACTATATATATCACAAGTCTTAATAATAAAGCCATGAACAAATTATTGGATAAGTAAGAAATAATAATTTCGTTATTTAGGTGAAGATTTTCCTCAGGATAAGCTTGCATTGTGATGATAAATATAAACTTTCCCTAGCTAATATGTACTTGTAGAGTGTATGTAAAAACACTAAATTACCCTGACATCTACTCATTAATATTTGATTGTTTTAACATTCACAATTATTTGTTGTTTTCATTATTCGTATAATTACTACAAACACAAGGCAGTAGTATATAAAACATTGATATTGAGCAGCTTACATTGCGATAACTAAACCCTATATATATATATATATATACTCTTTAATTCATCTTATTTTTTGATTATCCATTTCTTCGACGGGTATGAGCGAGCCTCTTCCAAGAGTGTGACGAGATAGACAGTAATAAGTACACCAGACACAATTTTATTTATTTATTTATTTATTAGTAGTACTATGTATATCAGTATAGTACATATGTGGAAGACTTTTATCAAAAATTAATAATTATAATTATGTACGTGGAACACTTTTTTACTTCAACATAAGTCCAAACTAAAAAACAAGGAAAATATTTTTAATATGGAAATAGAGATGTATTTTGTTTGAATATTGGCATTTGAAGTATATTATAGTATTGTGGAAATTATTCAATACGTCACCTGAGTGTTGGTCAGAATGTTGCCACGTGGACAACACGTCTCCACGTGTTGACTCCTTGCCTATCAAATTCACTCATCCAAATGTCCTACATGACAGCAGCACAAGAACAAAATCGATAAGGAAAAGTCTAGGAGCCAGCAACTTTTTCAAATTCTGGCCAGCATGTAACCAGCAAGAAAAAGTGAGCCATTGGATGAAATCTCACATCAATCTCACACCATTAAAATCATCATTGATGGTTATTTGATAGCTACAAATCACAAAAGTTACTGCACCCTAGCACTCCTCAATCGATAATATGGAGAAATCAATCGTGAATGTATCAATACATGTATTTATCATTTACCTTAGTTCTATAAAAAATATTTCATTTAAATTGTAAAAAAAATGATAAATAAATGTATTGATGCATTCACAGTTGATTTTGTACCTCTAAAACTTGTATTTATTCTCCAGATTATCGACTTTGTTCTTGTACTGCTGTCATGTAGAATATTTCATTAATTATTTAACTTTGACATCACGTGGTGGAACTATATTGAAGTTAAATGAAACTTTTTTAGATTCAAATATGACACTTTAAACCTTAAAAACCAAAACAATATTACATCTAAACATAGGACACCAATTTAATACTTTATCCTTTCTAAAAAAATGCTTTCAATCAAAATTTAATAATGTATATTAAAACTTTCATTCCATAGGTACATATCCTTGTTCAAAGAAAAAAACATTTTATGTTTGAAAAAATAATTAATTATTATATCCTTGTTAAGAAAATTAACTAATTATTTTATGAGTTAGTAATGATTGTGAAGTGATGATATCAATTTCGTCTGCCATGCATCAGACTTTAGTTATGAATAATGATGCAAATGATGGTCATGCAAGCATGCATTGCTTTGAAAAGGGGGAAGAGTGAAAATACGAATGGTAATACTTGCAACGAAAAACTAATCAAGAAAAAAATAAAGGGTGAAAGGAACAAAGCTGCACCCTTTAATTTGTATCATCGGGATGCACATTCTTCCATGCAGAATGTTCTTTGGTTCAAGGGAAAGCAACACAGTTACAGAAAGATGTTGAAACTATAGAAAAGTAACTTAAAGCAACAATACAAATTAAAATTTCATCTACACAGCCACAAAGGGCAACATTTCTGCATAATAATGCACTTTACTGTACTCCACAAATGCACTTTACGCGTGCTTCATTCTGCCTAAAAATTGCACTTGAGACTTGAGATCCATAATACTTAAATTTAACCTACTCTAGTACTCTTTTTAATCTTGATTTGATATCGTGCCTTTATATTAATATAAAATGAGTTTAATTTTGATATCGTGCAAATATATTTGTTCTTTTAGACGTAATTAAACAACAACAAAGGTTTAATACAAATTTGAATTCATAAAGAAACATGACTGCTGAGAAGGGCACCGATTAAGATGGCAAAATATTGTAGTGTGTTGTCAGTTTTATAAACAGTAATGTAACATGTTTAGTTATTTTTGTCTCTCTTTGATTTAAGCAATAATGCACGAATGAAATAACTGCCAGGCGATGCAATGCAACGGTCTTTTTATGGACTGAAACGACTGATGAGTATCACAAATTGA
>NC_029785.2:124228319-124233599 GCF_000816755.2 Arachis ipaensis | reverse complement strand
TAAAATACTAAAATATCATTACAATTTATTATTTTTGTTTATTAATTAAATATAATTAAATATCTAAAATATAAATTAAAATATATTATTAAATTATTAAATTAAAAAAATTAATAACTAAAAAAGAATAATAAAAAATAATAAATTTTAATTACCTCTGTCCTTTCTCAAATCCATCATAGTTAAATGCAGTCAATGATGTTTGAAGCTACAACTACCATATGGGATGGTACGTAGATTAGTGCTACTATTCACCCCCTAACTACTAGTAGTGTTACTACTATACTATACGGTAATAATACGGAGTAGTAGAAGAGAAGAAGGGTTGAAAATTGAAATGGCTAGGCACGACACATTAAAGAGGGGGATAAATTGTAATAAATATGGAAACATGGAGTTCACAGCCATATTTAATATGGCGCCATTGCTGACAGTGAAGTGACGTACATATTAAAAAGACAAATTTGTGTTCGTAAGCAGCCTCACTAGTCACTGCCTGCACGGTAAGTAAAAGTAAAACGACAACAACAAATTCAAGTAAGTATGCCACCGCTTACAACGTAACAATAATCTCTGCTATTCACTCTCCTCCACACCACGCACACCCTTCTACATTTACAATTAGGGCGATCATAGCCTAAGATATAGACCTCCCACCTATAATTAAATTGGTCGGTCATAATTTACGCCACACCCATTTCCTTTGATTTTTTGTTCGCTATCACGTGACTAATGTATTGCTAATTTATATTCCCAGGTTACCCGTTTGCTTTGATTAATTCAACCATTTCCACCAGAGGAAGTACTGGAAGAAGAAAAAGTATGGGACCAATGAATTTAATGTATAATGTGTATAATAAGGGTAAAATTAAAATTAACATCAAATAATAATTAAATTAATTAATTTTTAATAATTTTTAATTTAAAATTTAAAATAAATAAAGATTTGTAACAGTTACGTATTTCTATAAAAATGGTTTTTTTCTTTTTTATGTGATGTGATTTCTTTTTCGTCCAATTTCTTCCTATTTTAACAGTATTGTACTGCCACCGACAGCAGCTACTGTCGCTCATAACAATTAAACTCATTTACAATATGGACGGTTACTCCTATTCTCATTATATATTCTCAATTTTCAGTGTCCCTCTTGCTACCGCAGCCTCATCTACACCGTTGCAATCTCTCCCGGCCGACCGTGCTGTCGACGCTACCGCAAACTCCAGCCGATGCTACTACGGGTTTTCGCATACGCTGCCAAAAGCTCAACGATGTCGCTGTTTGAATTAACCGTGTGAATATGGTGGATGTAACACACGCGTGCTTGAAGACAATATTAAATCAAACACTCAATTACTTACTTTTGATTCTCACTCATGTCTCCTCATCTATTCAAGTTTTTTTTTCTATTTTTTGTTTCTCCAGTTTTATGGTTACATCAAATCATAAGATTCATGTGTCAAATTATACATTTTTTTTAAATAAAAATTAAATTGTTTGATGATCATAGTTGCTTCTTCTGTTTATTCATCATCATCTTCTTCTTCTATTTTAATGGTCAATTTAGTAGGTATGCGGATGGTTATTTTAATTTTTATGTAGATGATTATTTTGATTGGATTGGATTTAGTTATATATAATTAAAATATGTTAGATGTTCAATTCATTAGGTATGCGGATGATTATTTTTATCCTTAAGTGGATGATTATTTTTACTAAGGGTGAGTGGCGTGTGGCAAGTCAAGCAACGACGATGAAGTGGGATGATTATTGATGAAGGTGGGGTGGCCGCCGGTTGAAAAAGAAGAGAGCATTGGAGTAAAATACTTTAGTAAATTAGGATTTTAGATGGTTATTTTTTTGAAATCAAGGGATTTGAAATTTGAAATTTGATGTAAAATAGTTGAATGAGAGTTTTTGAATTTAGGTAATCTGTGGAGTGATTTTTATTATTTATCCCTATTGGGCTAAATAACTAACCCATTGTACACATTGTTAAGATTTCTCATTGTCTCCTTAGCGGGATTCCTTCCATTATTAACTACAGGAAAAGTAAGAAGGCACATCCATACAATACCTATGTTATGTATATCTAGATAGACAATAAAGATTGTGAACAACGCAAATAATATGTCGCAGATTTAGCCTATTAAGATAAAAAGATACTCCATCTTCATCAAAATCCTAATTTTTACTTTTCAATTTTTAACCATCTTCCTTCTTATCTTGTTGATCACTGCACACCCACACTCTCAAAACCTCTCGTTGGCGGCACTCCATTATTCATCAGCCACAGTGGTCAACGTTATTCCGTCCCTCACAGCAAGAATCAGAGGCGTCTCACTATAACATCCTACCACACAGAACTTTACGTTTAAGTCGTAAAATAGAGCCTTGAAAAGGAAGTTTAAACAAAAGTCGTAAAACAAAAAGCACAACACTTATGCAAACGAAAATCAAACACAAAAAAAGGGTAAAGAGTGAAAACATAGAGAGTAGAATATTAAAGGTACAAAATATCAAACTCCAAGCTCGACTTGCGAAACCAAGGCTGGCCAGAGAATATATATACCCAAAATACATAAAATAAGTACCTAGTTCTCCATAAAAGCCTCTATGAGGATTAAACATAATGTACACATGGAGAAGAGTCTATATACATATATACATAGCAAAATAACAAAATATAACATCCCCAACTTTGCTTGCATTAGGATTTAGGAACTTTCAGACCCTTAGTGAGGTGCCTCCCGACCTGCATCTGAAAAGTGACAACATATGTATGGGATGAGAATCGGGAGTTCTCAGCATGGTAATGGTTCCCATATACATAATATATAAAGTCCCAGGAAAGCCAAAGGCGATCCTAGAACTTTGACACTCAGATATAAAGTTTAGAGTTAAGTTTAAAACCATAATACAAGATGAGCTATCTAAGGTTCCTAAGTCTAACTTAATTCTACTTATTCCCTCAACTTCTCGCCTTCCTCCAATCCTCCAAAGCTCTAGTGCACAGACAAGCAATATAGACAAAGCAAACACAAATAGGATACAGATACAGCAGGTAGCAAATATAGCAGGTAAGCATAATAATCACATCGACAAGCCCAATTAATACACAATTAAACAAAACACGCATATGCATATGATGTATGCCTACCCTATGGCTAATGAGTCTCATCTGTCGATTATATAGCCAACCCGACATGTCCAGTAGCTAACCCGAGCATCGTCCTCTTGAAAACTGGTGAGCGGTAAACTAGCTCGATCCCCACCATCTGCGAGCGGTAAACCACCTCGATCTTTACAGACGTTTTCAATTGGAAAACAGTACACACGTGTGTGGTAAATAACCACGATCCCCACAAAATAATTTCATATCAAATCTGGTGGGTAGTAAATAACCACGATCCCAAAAAATAATTTCAAATCAAGTTCATTCTCATCATCACATAGTATTTTACTTCATTCAAAATTATTCATTGTCATTATCATCGTTAAATCATCTCCCATATTATCTCAAATTCATTCAACATTGTCATCATTCATATATTTCCAACATTTCCGCACTTCTCATCATAAGTCATCACTCTAAAATCTTCCTTCACTTTCAAATTACTTCCCTCTCTAGGTTCAACTAGCTCACTATGATTAAAACTAAGTTTTAGGATCTTAGAAAGTAAAAATAAAGCTTCAAAGCTTTAAAATCATGTTTAAATCACAAAACACAATGTTGCTGAAAAACAAGGTCCCGCGTACACATGACATGTCGCGTGTACGCAGGGGTGTCATTTTTCTCACTCGCGTACGCTACCCCTGTCCACATACGTGAGTACCCCTGGACAGAAATGATTGCTCGCGTCGCATGTACACTCGCGTACGCATGCCCCTTAAATTGGTCAAAAAGCTATTAATGCTGCAGAGTTCATCTTTACACACTAAACTTCCGACAAGCATACCTTTTTTGTAAAATATCATTTTTGGTCCATTCTTCAAACGACGTAAATTTCACAAACCTAAATTTCATATAAAATAAGTTTGAGAGAAATTGAGGGTCCGGAAGCCAAGTTATGACTCGCCGAAGTTTGGCCAAAAACTAAATTTTCATTCAAAATCTCAAAAATAATATTTTTACAAGTTTTGATCTTCAAACCCAAGTTCCTCAACCCAAAACAACACCAAATTTTATCCATAACCATACCATACTCTTTTCACCCCATTCTCAACACATAAATATCCAATTCTATCAATTACAAAACAATAACTTCATAATCAACAACATTTATGCATAATTCAACAATATATCACTATCATCCCTCATCATCAACCATCAACCTTATCAACAATTAATAATCCATCACATTATCATAATTATCTCATCATGTACATCAAGAATTACTAACTCATAACAAGTCCAACTAATCCAACTTATCTTACGCTCAACTAGCCTAAGTTTTCACAAGACATTATATACTATCTACGAGAAACCAAGATCATACCTTGGCCGATTCTTTCCTAAGCTCGGAACTCCAAAATCTTCTCCACCACAAGCTCCAATTCCTCCAATTATCAATTCAATAAGCTCAGACCTGCATCACTTACTCCACTTCACCAACTTGATTTCAACCAATTACCAATTTCAATCTAATATCACATATTATCACTATAATCAAAATAGAGTTTACTAAATTGGAAATTCACCAAGAAATAGGAGTTTTTTACTTTACCCACGACTCAAATGAACAAGACCTAACAATTTCTGTTAGCTAATTCAATCCTACAACATCAAAATCACAAAATCCTCAACTCCAAACCCCATATATATTCAAAACTGAAGAGAGGAGATACTGAGTGTGTACAAAGATTTTCTTACCACAATGTTTAGTGAATTTTGTAGAGAATTTCAAAATGAACGCATGGTCGCTGACGGCTTGTCAATCGGAGCTCCGGATTGAAAGTTATGGAAGAAAGAAGATCGAGAAGGAGTTTAGGGTTCTTGATTGCACCCATTCTCCAAATTTTCAGCGTGCTTCACTTGAAATTGGGGGAAGGTGGCTGAAATGTTTGCTTTATATAATGGGCCTTGGCCCCGGTTTGGGCCTGGCCCAACCGGTTCGGTCTGTTTGGCTCAATTTTGGGCTAAAATATTTGAAATTAGTGTTAAAATTTATATTTTAATTTTTTCTACTTCATTAAACTATAAACTTTAATTTTTCTAATTTTATTGATTAATAATTAATTTATCGGTTAATTATTTACTAATTACCCAAAATTTACACCCA
>NC_029785.2:124213222-124228234 GCF_000816755.2 Arachis ipaensis | reverse complement strand
CTTCTCACCCAGCCAACCATCCCCCTACCAACAAGAACAACTATTCGTTTTGCATGTAAAATGAACATCTGCAAGCAAATAAAACCTCCAATAAATACCTTGTCAGAAATTTGCACCTCCAATATCATCGGATATCATCTTGGCCTTTGGCTTCTCCACGTCGTCGCTGCTTCTTGTTGAGATAAGAATGCAATTAGTTTAATGATGATGACAAACATTAATTTGTTGAGTTAAATACCCAATTGTTTATTTGATCAGCTTATGCTAAGTATTGCTGGCTAAAGAAATAAAATAGCAGCAACCTGAAAAAATGGAATAAAGAAACAGAAGCTGCTAATGTGTGCGTAATTCACAAATAAAGCCCAAATAGAAAGTAACAAAGAAGTCACTCGGGCCAAATGGTAAGAAGCTAATCCAAGCCCACGTTATTCATCCAAGTTGAAGCCATCCTAACAACCATTGTTCACATTGCTTGCTTCGGTCAAACTCATGAAGAAAGAGAGAAAGCTTCTTCTTTATTCATTCACGAGAGAAGAAAGAAAGAGAAAAGTATATCACAAAGCAAATTTCTAATCGCCCTAATCAAAGAAAGCTAAACCAAATAAGAGAATAAAGGTAATTTATTTCCTTTTGCATGCAATTTATTTTCTTCACTCGTTTTCCAACTTTCTGCGACATCATTTTTGGATTAATGAAGAAAGTAGGGTCTGATTACTTCTGCTGAAAATCAATGACTTACAAAGTTACTTGGAACCAAAGCACATTTTCAAGGATTTGGATTTGAGATTATCACTGAGGAAGATCATCTCTGCTGCTCTGTTGACCACGGTCAAGCAAGAAAATTAGATTTGATATCCCTAATTTAGGGATTGATTGGAAAAAGAAAATGGATGGTTTATCAGAGCTCAAAATCCAAGAAGTTGACTTGGAAGAAATCCTAACTGTGACACATCATAAGGTACAAAAATAAAAATGTTTTTGGTGAAGAAAAAAAGGAGAGAGAGAACCAGTATCTGAGTTTGTTCAAAGAGCTTCCCTGAGAAGAGTTCAAAATTTTTGGACAGTGTTTTCTAAGTTAAATAAGCATTCCGCCAAGATGAAGAACTTAATCAAAGTTAGCTGAATCCAGTTCAACTTATAGCAACAGAGGCTGTTTATGCATTAATCTCTTTCATGTTTTATAGTTTGTATTTCATTTTCAATGTATATCTTTCTATATTTTCTTTGAGATGTAAAAGGCTGAAAGAGAAAAATTGAGAAAAAGCCCAAGTGTGACAAAAGGCTGAGTGAAACACTTGAGAGAAAAGTCAAGAGTGGATTCAGATTTCTTTTGGTTGTAACTTTCTATCTTGTGGTGGATTCAGATTTCTTTTGGTTGTAACTTTCTATCTTGTGTCAAGTACCTGAGAGGTGCCCCTTGCTAAGTTGGGTAAGCACTTAGTGTGAGGAGTTAAAGTATTAGCATAACCAAGTCAAGTTTAGGAAGAAACTTGGGAGTCTAGATAGGATTGTGTGAATCCTAAGGAATTGGTGTATGTAATACTTTGACTATAGTAGAAATTCCACCACTGTTGTGGTGGAGACTGAATGTAGGTTGCATTGCACAAGGCAAATGAATCAGGATATATGCCTATTCAACTTTCTTCTCTCTCTCTAAGTTCTGTTTTTTGATATTTATGAGACAAAATGAAATTGTCTCATAAAATTTTTGCTACACAGTTCAAATAGATTTTAAGTGAAAGTTTGATATCAAAGGCTTAATCAATTAAAGCAAAAGAAGGCCATAGATTCAACCCCCAATCTCTAAGCCTTCTGTAACCTTCAATTGGTATCAGGAGCCAAGGTCTCAAGAATCAAGCCTCACATCTTGAAGCAAAGGTCCAATGGTGAACAATTTGGACACAACCATAGTTGCCTACACTCTAACGAAAGGTCAGTTTAACAATAGGCCTCCCTTCTTCAACAGGAAGAACTATGCTTACTGGAAAGAAAGGATACAAATCTTCATTTAATCCATCAACTACAACATATGGAGGATTGTTGTTAGCACCCCCAAAATTCTAACAAAGACAAGTGCTGATGGAGTGGTAACTCCAAAAGAGGAAACTGAGTGGAATCACGTCGACAAGAAGAAAGTGGAACTAAATGCGAAAGCCATCAACTTACTACATTGAGCTATCAGCTTTGAGGAGTACCGAAAGGTATCTAGATACAAGGCAGCCAAAGAAATATGGGATAAACTCCAGGTTACACACGACGGCACCAAACAAGTCAAAGAAACAAAGATTGATATGCTGCAAAAAGAGTATGAGATGTTCAACATGAAGGATGGAGAAAGTATTGATGAAATGTTTGAGAGATTTTCAATCATAATAAACAGCCTTGATGCTATGGGTTTAACTCACACAGAACAAAACCTAGTGAGAAAAGTCTTTAGAAGCCTCACAAAAGAATCGGAAACAAAAGATACAGTCCTAGCCAAGAGTAACAACCTAAGTCCTATAACCTATGATGAATTGAGAGAGAAACTACTTGCCTATGAAACCACACACACAAACCAAGACTCAAAGAAAAAGGGAATAGCCCTTAAGTCAAAAGTCGAATCAAAAGAGGGTGAATCTAGTGATAGCTTTTCAAATGATGAACTTGTATTTTTTGCTAGGAGACTTAGAAGGCTAATGAGGAACAAAGGCAAGTACAAGGGCTCAAGCTCAAAGGAGTACAAGAAGGACATGAGCAAAGTGATTTGCCACAACTGCAAGGAGGCTGGACATCTCAAATACAACTATCCAAAATTTAAGAAGGAAGACAAAGGAAAGAAAGAAAAGAAGAGAGTGCTCATGGCATCTTGGAAAGATCTTGAGAACGATTTGGATGAGGAAGAAGACTTTAAATGCGAAGCTCAAATCTGCTTTATGGCTGGTGAGGACCAACTTGATGAGGTAAATTACTATGACTTGTCCATAGATGACTTACATATTATCATTGATGATCTCACCCTCAATTCTGAAAAATTGCTGAACAAATACAATAAATGCAAATCTGAAAAAGAAATATTGAAAGTTGAAAATGATTTTTTGAAAGAAAAGGTGAAGGAAAACGAATGTGCTTTGGATATCATTGAAGAAAACAGATTTCTAAAATCTGAAATTGAGAAACCTAAAGGAAAGCACATTATGGATTCCTCCCAAGAGCTTGTTGCTGAAAATAAAAAATTAAATAAAATGATTAAAAGATTGAACAGTGATCTAGCAAAATTTGCTCACAGTTCTAGTAGCTTGGACAAATTACTTGCAAATCAAAGATCTTTATTTGAGAAATCTGGTCTAGGATATGTGACAAAGGAGGACGCAGTTTTTGAAAAACCTTTTACACAATTTATTACTTCTTCATCGAATTTAAAAACCACTTTTGACAAAACTGGGATTGAATACCCCTCCAACGATGATGCTTTTTGTGAACAGCTGTATTGTGATGAATGTCCATCATCTTCTAAAACCAAACCGATCCCAAACAAATCGGTTTTGGGCTACTTAAATAATGATGAGGGTTTTTTCAAGAGACCACAATTTTATAAAAATACCTCACATTCAAGAAGCTAGTTTGCATCCAAAAATTCTGGTTTGAGACTGTTTGCAAATGGGAGTGCTAATTCTATAAATAAATTTGTCAAAAGAAATTTTCATTTTTCAAAAACCAGAAAACTTCCGTCTTTTAATTATTTCCAACATCAAAACTCAAATCAATCCCAGCAACATGCATTAGAAAATATTGCTTTAATTGTAAGAAAATTGGTCATTCTTACTTACAATGCTTCATTAAAAAAAGAAGAGTAGGAAACCAAACTTACAATGTTATTTGTGATTTTAATGCACTTGGGCAACTAAGGTGGATTAACTTCAAAGGATCCAAATTAATTTGGATAGCTAAGGTTACTTGAGATTTTATGAAGATTTGCCTAACATCCAAGAAGAAGAAAGATATGTGGTACTTGGATAGTGGATACTCTAGGCACATGACTGGAAGGTCAACTTTTTTCATCAAACTCAACAAATATGATGGAGGGTTTGTGACCTTTGGAGATGATGGAAAAGGTAAAATCATTGCTGTTAGAAAAGTAGGTAACAATCATTCTACTTTCATTGATGATGTCTTTTTGGTTGATGGTTTGAGGCATAATCTTTTGAGTATTAGCCAGCTGTGTGACTTGGGGTACTTAGTAATATTCAAAAGATTAGAATGCCAAGTAGTAAGTGAAAAATCAAATGAAGTGTTGTTTGTAGCAAAACGTTGTGAAAATGTGTATGGTCTCACTCTTGATGAACTAAATAATCAAAATGTAGCTTGTTTTCATTCCAAAGAATCTAAAAAGTGGCTATGGCACAAAAGATTGGGCCACGCTAGCATGTTTCAAATTAACAAGCTTGTCAATAAAGGATTAGTAAAAGGTATTTCTTTGATAAAATTTGACAAAGATATCACTTGTGATGCTTGTCAAATGGGAAAACAAACAAAGAACTTATTTAAATCAAAGGAAGACATCTCTACTAAAAGACCACTTGAATTGCTGCATATTGATTTATTTAGTCCAATAAGAACTCAAAGCTTAGGTGGTAAACATTATGGTTTAGTGATTGTGGATGACTACACAAGGTTCAGTTGGGTTTTATTTCTTGCGCACAAAAATGAGGCCTTTTCGGCCTGTGATATTTTTAGCAAGAAAATTCAAAATGAAAAGGATTTAAAGATTGCTTCAATAAGAAGTGATTATGGAACTGAATTTGAAAATCAATTATTTGAATCCTTTTGTAAGGAATTTGGAATATCACACAATTTTTCTTATCCAAGAACACCACAATAAATTGGTGTTGTTGAAAGAAGAAACAGAAGTATTCAAAAAATGACAAGAGTTATGCTTTGTGAAAGCAATGTTCCAAATTCCTTTGGGCTGAAGTTGTTAACACGGTGGCGTGCCACATTTTGAATAGAACAATCATAAGGAAATTCTTGAAGAAAATTCCTTATAAACTTTGGAAAGGTCACCTTCTAAACTTGAATTACTTTCATATTTTTGGATGCAAATGTTATGTCCTAAATAACAAAGAAAATCTAAGAAAATTTGATCCAAAAGCATATGAATATTTATTTGTAGGATATTCCACAACTAGCAAAGCCTATAGAGTTTATCATCAAGATGTTAGAATTATAGAGGAGTCCATGCATGTTACCTTTTGTGATACTAACTTGGTTCAAAGTATCTTGGAAGAATATGATGTAGGAAATCAGGTTCAAGACAAAGAAAAAGAAGCCCCAAATCAAGAAAAAGACATTTATGGGCAACCTGAATCTATAACTGATGCTGTTAGAAATTCTGCAGGAGACAATTCTGTTTTGTCTCCTGAATCAGGCGAAAATTCTGAGAATTCCCATTCTTTGGATCCTACAGTAACCGAAACTGCTCCTAAGTCTACAAGACCCCGTGAGTGGAGATTCTTAAAGAATTATTCACAAAAATTTGTTATTGGGGATGTCTCTCAAGGTGTCAAGACACGTTCCTCCACAAGGAAAGCAAATGAAGAAACAAATTTGGCTTTTCTCTCTCAAATGGAGCCACAAAACATCAATGAAGCACTCAATGACCCTTCTTGGGTAAAGGCTATAGAGGAAGAGCTTGGCGAATTTAAAAAGAATCATGTTTGGACATTTGTTCCAAAGCCAATTGGAAAGAAAGTGACTGGCACCAAGTGGATATTCAGGAACAAATTGGGTGAAGATAGAAGTATTGCTAGAAACAAAGCAAGATTAGTGGTAGTAAATTTGAAAAGAATCAAGTTTAGACACTTGTTCCAAAGCCAATTGAAAAGAAAGTTACCGACACCAAGTAGATATTTAGGAACAAGTTGGGAGAAGATGGTAGCATTGCTAGAAACAAAGCAAGATTAGTGGCTCAAGGATATAATCAAGCAGAAGGGATAGACTTTGATGAATCATTTGTCCCTGTTGCCCGAGTGGAAGCCATAAGAGTACTTCTACCTTATGCCGCTCATTGTGGTTTCAAATTGTATCAAATGGATGTGAAATGTGCATTTTTAAATGGTGTAATAGACAGAGAAGTGTCTGTGGCATAGCCACCTGATTTTGAAAATAAAGAATTTTCTAACCATGTTTTTAAACTCTCAAAAGCTTTATATGGACTAAGACAAGCTCATAGGGCTTGGTATGACAGACTTAGTTCCTTTCTTTTGAAAAATGGATTTTAAAGAGGCACCACAGACACTACTCTATTTATTAAAAGTTCTAATGATTCTTTCATTTTAGTCCAAATTTATGTTAATGACATTATATTTGGATCAGCAAATGAGACCCTTTATACTGAATTTGGAAAACTCATGACAAGTGAATTTGACATGAGTATGATGGGTGAACTTAATTTTTTTCTTGGGTTTCAAATTAAGCAAATTGAAAATGGTATTTCAAGAGAAGTATGCCAAAGAACTGGTTAAGAAATTTGGTATGAAAAATGCCAAACCCATGGGAACACCCATGCACCCTAACTCAAAGTTAGAAAAGGGTGAAACTGAAAAAGATGTTGATGAAACTAAGTATAGAGGAATGATTGGATCTCTTATGTACCTAACTTCTTCTAGACCCGATATTGTGCAAAGTATTGGAATGTGTTCAAGATTCCAATCAAAACCAAAAGAATCACATTTTTCAGCAGTTAAAAGAATTATTAGATATGTTCATGGCACATCCAATTTTGGTTTCTAATATCCTAAGATTGATGAGTTTTCTGCAGTTGGTTATTGTGATGCAGACTTTGCTGGAGATAGAATGGATAGAAGGAGTACATCAGGCATATGCTATTTTCTTGGAAAGTTCCTAAACGTTTGGTCAAGTAAGAAGCAGTCCACAGTGGCATTATCTACTGTAGAGGCTGAGTATATCACTGCTTCTTCCTGTTGCTTTCAGCTTATTTGGTTGAAAATCCAACTTGCTGATTATAAGTTAAATGCTGAAAATATTCCTTTATTTTGTGACAACATGAGTGCCATAAATATTTTCAAAAATTCAGTCTTGCACTTTAGAACTAAACATATTGAGGTGAGGTTTCACTCAATAAGGGAACATGTTCAAAAGGGGAATATTAGCATCCAATTTGTTGAATCAGAAGATCAATTAGCGGATATTTTCACCAAACCTCTACCTGAAGACAGATTTTGCAAACTTAGGACAAATTTAGGGATTGTAAGTAATGATACTTTATTTGAGCATTACTGATGTATTTGATGAAGTTTTTGTCTCTCGGGTGGGGATGAGACAATTATGGCCAAATAAAGAACCATCCTTCTGAATATCATTTTCTAAGCTCATTTGCACGATCTGAATCTTTTGGGCCAACCCATCAGTTCAGAGTTGCTGTGGTCCAATATGTTTCCTTAAACTCTACCATCTCTGGGCCCAATGAGGGTTTCATTATCCATGTGTTATTTTGTGTTTTGTCTTTTAGTGAAAATGTTTTTTTTTTTAAATCTGCTTTGTTTTATTTTTTAATAAAATCAAATCACCTTTTGTGATGTCAAATCTTTTCAAGGTCTAGTCATAGGTGATGCAGTTGCATGTTTTCAAGAAACCTCCTTTCTTGGTGCAGTTACCAAACTTCTCTCTTCATAACTCCTTCCACTACCTCTTCGTTTCTTCCCCATTACCATTAGTATTTTGCTTCATTCGAAACCTGGGTTCACTCTAATGAGGAAGAAAATCGTGATTCAAAAGAGTCCAAGGGATAAAATCCTCAAACTCCTAGAGAAACCTAGACCCTCTACTCGCTCTAAAGATCAGACTTTCACACCTTCTCCATCTCCTCCTACCTTTCCTCCTCACACTGATCCAATGGCAATAACCAAAACCACTCCAAGGTATCCCTCTTCTGGCAAGCCGACAGCTTCACCTAGTACTCCTTCCAAACCAAGTACTTCGAAGGGAAAGCGCCCTACTGCTGACGAACCTGCGCCTGAACCTTCTCGACCTAAGCCTAGGTCTGCTCCTAATCGTCCTCAAAGAGGTAACCCTCGTATCCCTCTAAAATCAGTTAAAGAGCCTTCTATTGATCCTTTTGCACACAAATCACATTTTATGACCTCACACTCAGATTACAATCCTCTCTGTTTTTGCTCTACCATGAACAATGATTTCTATGAGGGTATTGTCGTTCATCATACCATGTGTCCTTCCTTTTTAGTTGATTTATCAAATCTGAAAAAGAAAGGTTTTGTTTTTGCTGATAATCTTGAATTTCTGGATTAGAACCATATTTTCAAAATCAAAAAACCTATTTACCCAGTCTTAGTCAAGGAGTTTTATGCAAATAGGACCTATCATGAGGGCAGCATTCACTCCTATGTAAAAGGCCGTGACCCTGTTCTAAACAATGAAACCATTAGTGATTCTCTGAAATACACTGATGTTAGTACTTGTGTCTACACCTCTGGTAAGTGGGATGACGGGATAGGTATCTCATACAATGATGCTCTGGCCCATGTGTGTGAACACATATCTTTTATTGATGGCATCACTCCAACTCACAAAACTCTTAGTTACACTCGTGCTTAGTTACATCGCATAGTGAACCATATCATCCTTCCTCAAAGTGGCTCATATCAAAGGGTGTCTTTTTGTGATACTTTAGTTCTGTATGTTATCCTCACAAAAACTGAAATTTCTTTTGCATACTTAATAGTAAGGTATATGTTTGATTGCATTAAAAGTGAGAAAGATAAAGCTCTTCCTTATGGCATGTTCTTAACCTGCATTTTTGAACATTTTGGTGTTGACTTGTCAAATGAGACATATGAAAATAGACACTCATATCTAAAAGGAGGTGGTTTAGTGAAACAGCAGAAAAAGGGACCCACTCAAACTGAAAGGGTAGTTCTTGATGATGATGATGATGAATATGAACTAGAAAAATCCTCTCCTCTATCTGCCTCTGGGACTTCAGCTTCCACTGGACACAAATCACTTTCATATGGAATGGTAAAAGATGTAGTCCAAGAATTTGTCTCTCAATCCAACCATCTAATTGCAATGAGCAAAGAATAGAGGAAACTTGCTGCTAAGCATGAAAACTTCCTCAGAAAGTCTAGAGATAAAGTGGCAGTTTTCATGAAGTTCATTGACAATCTCCAAGAGGATGACACTATGGCCACTGACCCTAAAGACCCTGCTAATTCTGAGGAGGATGGTTCGGATACCTGAGGATGTCTTTTCTATTGGTCTTTTATGTGCTTTTTTATTTTGATAATTGTCTCATAGAACAATTGTAGTTTATTTTGAACTTTGTCCTAATGCCTTGTCTCAGATGATTGTAAACCGATTAACCACTGTTTTCTTTTGCACTTGGTTTATCTAGTATTATAGGCTTTGCACCCTAACAGTTTGCTGTAGGTTTGAAAATGCTTGCATTTCTTCCCTTGATGACAAAAGGGAGAGTAGTATTAGTAGTATTATAGTATTAGTATTACTCTGTTTTATATTGCTATTTTTTTTGTATGTTCCGTTTCAGCATGTTTTGTATGGCTGATTGTTTTTGCTACTTGATGATGACATGCTCTGTTTTGTAAATTTAATCTAAGGCTTGAAACTTTTTTGGAATGCACCATCCCCGATAATGATTTGCGTGTTGTACATAGTTGTGTTTTCTTTATGAATGTGTGGACAGGAAACAAATAAAAAGCACAAATCCAGGAGGAGTAACTTTTGAAAAGGAAAGGGGGAGCAAGTCGAAAGCAAATGATATCACTCAAAAAGAAGTGCATTATATTTATCTAATTCAACTCATTTAATTCTATCTTTTGAAATTATGTTTGTCATCAAGTGGGAGATTGTTGAGATAAGAATGCAATTAGTTTAATGATGATGACAAA
Organism: Arachis ipaensis; assembly: GCF_000816755.2. Lineage (NCBI taxonomy): Eukaryota > Viridiplantae > Streptophyta > Magnoliopsida > Fabales > Fabaceae > Arachis > Arachis ipaensis. The sequence goes on along the minus strand of NC_029785.2, from coordinate 124,218,308 downwards.
CATTAATTTATTGGGTTAAATACCCAATTGTTTATTTGATCAGCTTGTGCTAAGTATTGCAGGCCAAAGAAATAACATAGCAGCAGTCCAAACAAATGGAGCAAAGCAACATAAGCTGCTAATGTGTGCATAATTCACAAATAAAGCCCAAATGGAAAGTAACAAAGAAGTCACTCGGGCCAAATGGTAAGAAGCTAATCCAAGCCCACGTTACTCATCCAAGTTGAAGCCATCCAAAAAACCATTGTTCACATTGCTTGCTTCGGTCAAACTCATGAAGAAAGAGAGAAAGCTTCTTCTTTATTCATTCACCGGAGAAGAAAGAAAGAGAAAGGTATATCACAAAAGCAAATGTCTAATCGCCTTAATCAAAGCAAGCTAAGCTAAGTCATAGGATGAAGGTGATTTATTTTCATTTGCATGCAATTTATTTTTTTCACTCTTTCTTCAACTTTTTGCGACACCATTTTTGGATTAATGAAGAAAGTAGGGTCTGATTACTTCTGCTGAAAATCAATGGCTTACAAAGTTACTTGGAACCAAAGCACATTTTCAAGGGTTTGGATTTGGGATTATCACTGAGGAAGATCATCTCTGCTGCTCTGTTGACCACACTCAAGCAAGAAAATCAGATTTGATATCCCTAATTTAGGGATTGATTGGAAAAAGAAAAGGGATGGTTTATCAGAGCTCAAAATCTAAGAAGTTGACTTGGGAGAAACCCTAACTGTGACACAGCACAAGGTACAAAAAGAAAAATATTTCTGGTGAAGAAAAAAAGGAGAGAGAGAACCAATATCTGAGTTTGTTCAAAGACCTTCATTGCGAAGAGTTCAAAATTTTTGGACAGTGTTTTCTAAGTTAAAGAAGTATTCCGCCAAAATGAAGAACTTAATCAGAGTTAGCTGAATCCAGTTCAACTTATAGCAACAGAGGTTGTTTATGCATTAATCTCCTTCATGTTTTACAATTTGTATTTCATTTTCAATGTATATCTTTCTGTATTTTCTTTGAGAGGTAAAAGGCTGAAAGAGAGAAATTGAGAAAAAGCCCAAGAGTGACAAAAGACTTAGTGAAAGACTTGAGAGAAAAGTCAAGAGTGGATTCAGATTTCTTTTGGTTGTAACTTTATGTCTTGTGTCAAGTACCTGAGAAGTGCCTCTTGCTAAGTTGGGTAAGCACTTAGTGTGAGGAGTTAAGATACTAGCATAATCAAGTCAAGTTTAGGAAGAAACTTGGGAGTCTAGATAGGATTGTGTGAATCCTAAGGAATTAGTGTATGTAATACTTTGACTATAGTGGAAATTCCACCACTGTTGTGGTGGAGACTGGATGTAGGTTGCATTGCACAAGGCAACTGAATCAGGATATATACTTGTGTCAACTTTCTTCTCTCTCTCTCTAAGTTCTATTTTCTGATATTTATGAGACAAAATGAAATTGTCTCATAAAATTTTCGCTGCATAGTTCAAACAGATTTTAAGTAAAAGTTTGATATCAAAGGCTTAATCCATTAAAGGAAAAGAAGGTCATAGATTCAACCCCCTTCTCTAAGCCTTCTGTAATCAGCCCTTGCACAAGCGTCACTCTCTCCCTAGCCGAACATCATCATCGCCGCTGAGGTCGTGGGCGCTGTTGCTGCTTCGCCAACCATCCCCCACGAACATGAACACTCATCTCTTTTGTATGCAAAATGAATAACCGCATGATAAGTTGCTATCTGAAAGTGTAGAATTGTCACTGCTTAATGAGGATGGGGATTAAAAATTTCCCCGCCCATAGAGGACTCCATCCACGACTATGTGAGGGGAAGGCACGGGTTGCTATTTACGGCTGCGTCTGCACGGGCTGCGGAAGGACAGCGGTGCGCGGTCAGGCTTAGCAATATCGGCATGGGGTGCAGCGGCGTCGGCACGGGCTGTGGCGGCGTGCACGAGCAGCGGTGTTTTGACTGCGTCTGAACGTCGTTAGGGTGAACGGTGACGTTATGATGCGTCGGAACGACTGTCTCCGGCATCAACAGCGAGTTTTGGACGTGGACCAGAGATCGACGACGGCGAGTTTTGGTCGTGAATCGAAGATTGAGAGATTATGGTGAAATTGGAAGTAACTGTGCCTAGTGTGAATGTGTTTAATTGCTAATCCTAATTTTTCAAATTTTAAAATATGAAATTAAATAATTAAATCATTAATTAAAAATCTAATTTTTAATTTTTAATTTATCTTCCTTTTTAAATTCATTCAATTTTATATATGCTTTTCTGACATAATTAATAATAATTAAAATATACTACACAGAGCTCTTTAAAAATTTTTGGATATCTCATGATATTTTTTAACCCGGTATGCAAAAAATTAATTTATGGTGAATCTAAATTCCATTTAAAAATTTATCACAGACTAATAAATTGCTGTATATGCAAGACTTCTTTAAAAATGTTATTAGGAAAGTTTTCACTTTCTCTTCCAAAGCTAGAAATGTCCCCGGATTAATTCTATTGGTTGATTGTTGCCCCTTGAAAGTGGAGCAAGCTTGCGCTCAGCTTAAATCAAACATCGCATATTTAGATGTACAAGAATCCAACAAATAGATTGAATTCATATTCTTATGATTTCTACAAGTATAACTAATTTTTTGAACTGGTGAAACAAACGGCTGCAAAATTGAAACTAAAACTTACACGAGTAATTCCCCATTAAGGAAAAGAATAGAGACCAAGAAAAGGAAAATAAAAACAACACTAGTGGGGAGAAAAGCGATAAAAGAACATTTGTATATGCAACAACGCGTGGTCATGCTAACAACTCATTCCTATAAACTAATTAAATCCAATCACTAAAACCATCAACCATCAGGATTCAGGAGAGTTTACTTTACTTGGCTTCTTTGAGGATAAAAGATCCCATAATTCCACTTAAGGCATTGCAAGTCATCTTTCCATGCTGGTAATTTGTAAAGCTTTTAGTTGCTCAACTCAATATTCACATCCATAGAAGCCCCAATAACTTATAACACACCGTTGCTCAGAACATGAGTATATCATCTATCATCAAGTTGACACAGCCTAGCTCGACCTGGATTTAAAAGAGATTCTGACATCGCCCAACCCTGCAACCAAAATAGATCATATGTGCTTGGAAATTTTCAATGATTTCATACATATGTGCAGTGACACAATTTTATTAATTTGTTTGCTATAGCCTTTAGTTTCATTGACTGCGATGGAAACAGAAGGCCATTTGCATTTTACAAACTTAGGATCTCAAGCAATAATTTCAGTCAGCGCTAAAATATTCAAAGCCAGGCTCCAAAAATACTGCAGTTGTAAGCATGACCTGATGCAAAACCAAAACCAACAGACAGATATATTGCCTCGATTTTTACCTGCTCATTAGCCTTATTCTTGAAAAGCCCATAAGTATTTGTCACAATCTTGCAAGAATCAGCAATACAAGAAGCAAGGTCTGAAACTCTCTGCATCGCATTTGAGTTAATATTCTCCCTCTGATTCTGAGATGAGACCTTACTTTCATTAGATGAATTTACGAAATTCAAAAGCACATGAGCCTGCACACATTATTTAAATTTTGAATACTCATCAAATTATGAATTCCAAAGCTATTCCAAAAAAAAAATTGATACAAAGACATGTATCTCACGTGGAATGCTGCTTTTAGAATGTCATCCGACTTCGCCTGATCCTTGAGTACAGCATAAACCTTACATTTTGAGGGGTTGTATGTCACAATGTACTTTTCCTTCTGTTACCATTTAGGAGAACATAAGAATTATATTACAAAATCACAATAGACAAATTTAAGAAACAGCTGAACAATGTTATGCTCTCATAAAGGACATACATCAAACAGGGGCTCAATAGCAACATATGCACTAGGATCTTGGAATGCATCCTTGACTCTTGATCCTAAAACAATTGAAAAGAAAACATCAGCTTGACTTTTTCAGAACAAAATGGCTGCAGAAAGCAAGTAAATATTTTTTAGTCCATTGATATACCGAGGACAACAGGCCTATCTTTCCATGGGAAACTGAATATGTTCTCATTCATATTGCCCTCGCACAAAGTGGGAACTCGTCCTGAAGGGAAACTTTTTAGTTAAAACATAATCAATCACAAGATGGAACAGTGTCTTAGATGTCACTTATATGTGCAAATATGAAAATGACTATGCAAGAAAGGGTACAGCTTGATGAAATGTGTTACCTGTTTTGATGAAAGAGTCGACTGCCACACTGAATCTTGCACAGTTAAGTGTGTGCAAAACCACAGATTTTACCTATTAATGCAATAACCATTAGTGACACAATCGTCACACAGGATGTTCGTCTAGATGAGAATCAATAATAGAAATGAAAAAACCAAACCTCTCTATAAGAGCTAAGGATATATCCACACGAAAGGAGAGAAAAAGTGGTCACAAGTGATGGATTCCTTTTGGCAATCCATATGCTTAAACCAGTTCCCAACTGCAAAATTGGCAAAGAAATGTTCCAGCAATTGATTTCAACAACAGGAACAAAAGACTTCAAGGGACAAGATTACTAACATTAACGTCAAGACTAAAGATATCACATTAGGATATATTAATGACATAAGAATGATAACATTCTGGAAGTACAAAGATATAATGTCAAAACATTTTAGTGACACATAAGTGAAGCAACAGCACACGGAGAGCATAAAGCTTAAAGATCAAACCATTTCACCATATTATTGATATTGGGAGCTACCATAGGATGCTAATTTTGTGTAACTTCATATTTCCAAACCCCAGGGTTACTTAAGTAATTTCCATATATTTGGTCATAAGCTATACATGAGTGAGGTTTTCTGTTTAGCTGGGTCTCAGTAAGTCTAATTTTGACATCCAATTTTTCTCAATTGATTCAGTAAAAATATTTAGAATCCTCAAGTCCTGCAAGTTTAGTACTTCCAATCATTGTTGAATAGCAAAATAACTAATAAATATTCTGATGCAATTGTTTCTTGAACGGAGAAAATTTTGATTTTAAACAGCAAAATTCTTTGCCTTGGTAATGTGATGCAAATATACCCTAGATCAG
>NC_029785.2:124212456-124213069 GCF_000816755.2 Arachis ipaensis | reverse complement strand
TTCATCATTCTTCCACATTTGGAATTTTTCCTAGAATACACTCTAAATTTCACAGACACGGTTAGAGCGATTAATAAGGATCAACTTGACTCCTCATAGCCCCACTTCTTGGCTACAAATCACCTTTGCCTTGAGACTACCACCAATTTGTTCTCCTGCCATCATACATCAAGTAGGAAAAACTCACCAGCTTGATTTTTTTACTAATTTTGTTTTTCCCTTTATTACACAGTTATTCACGTAAAAGTAATTTCTTGTATTCAAAGCATATAATGTTAAATACATGCGCAAACAGGTATGCATGCACTCATGTAGCTGATTGAATAGATGAGCAAAGAAAAGAATCAACCAGGTTAACTAAGTTCCTGAGTTACTCTCCAGCTAACACTGATCTAGATGCACGGAGACGTGGAAATGTAGCAAACAATTTGCCACAAAAATTATATCATTCATCCCTTATAATAATGTCGGTTTAAGATCATAAATATACCAGGTCTGCAATATTGCCGACACATTCCCCTTTAGCAGTGACATCTCCTATGTTTTCTCCTTTAGCAAAGGCTTTGTAAATTGGCGTCCGAGTTGATGTCGACGTCACAGCAGCAACATTCTG
>NC_029785.2:124211187-124212185 GCF_000816755.2 Arachis ipaensis | reverse complement strand
CAAACCTTTGCTACATTTGCAGCACAAGCCAAAGGAAGAAATAGATGTGGCACCGCAGCAGTTGCCAGTTCCACTCCAGCACCCAATTCCATTAAAAGATCACCTGCAAACCGCAGCTGTAACACAATAACTTTCAGAAAGCAGATTGTATGATGCCTGCAGTTATATTATCGAACTGTCCAGAAACAGCTAGTAATTTTGCACCTGTTTCAGATCATAATCGAATTTCTTTCCTTGCCGAGCAAAAAGCATCTTTCCAACACGACCAGCGCCATCCTACACAAAAACCCAATAGCACATTAATGTGAAAACACTGTACGACAATCCAAATGATGTTCAAGCTTTGAGCTGTTTTCAAGAACTTATTGTCACAAATAGCTCTATCAGTACATCTTCATGGAAGAACTATTGAGCAGAAAGGACCATCCCATCCGGCCATCCGAATTGTTGGTTAAAGTATAAGTCTATAATCGGTTACCTTGAGAATCCAATTGATAGCTACAGCCCCAGGAGCAGCTCTATTTCTGGAAACTCCAACAGAACTCAAAAGCGTTTGAGTTGTGAAAACTCCCATTGCTCCACCAAAGAAGTGCTATGAGAAATCGAAAGAACATGTTACTACAGGCTCATTCACAAGGTCAGAGTGAGTTTTGAGAGAAAGCAATAAAAAAGAGAGTACCTTGAGAGCTCTCCAGGTCATGTAAGGAACATAAGAAGGAGTAACACTGTCGGGGAACCCTTCCGGAACAACATACGATCTAACGAATGCCATCAATCCCTGCAATCGAAAAACGAACTACAAATTAGTTAGTTGTCGCGAATGGAGCAGAAGAGAGAGAGAGAGAGAGAGAGAGAGAGATGACATCTAGAGGAGCTTGAGGAGAGTGCAAAGTGAGAGCGCGAAATGAATTCTTCTTGAATCCACCTCCGGCGTCGGCGTCGGCGACATAGTTCCATCTGCGGCCATCGATCTCCTCGCAGCAGATGAATCTGACGGT
>NC_029785.2:124210187-124211030 GCF_000816755.2 Arachis ipaensis | reverse complement strand
CCCGCACCAGTATGTCCGGCGAGGATGCCGCAATGGTAGCGGTGGTGGAGTTTGCCGACTGCTTGACGTTGAGGTTTATGGGAGCCATGTCGTTCCCAAAATTGAGAATTGAAATAAAAATAGAAATGCAATGCTACTACTGCTACGCAGTATGTAGCAGTGAAGGGAACGAGAGAGAGATCATAGATTTGATCGAAAGAGTCTAATGAGAATTGGAATTGGAATTGAAAAGAAGAGGAAATGGAATGGAATGGTGGAGAATATGAGGCGCGGCACAGGTGGCTTTCATTAATCAACGGACCTACTGAGGCTGCTTGTCACAAGTCACACAACTCACAGGCCACAGCTCCAAAATGCAATGCCTAATCAATAATAATACTGCCACCCACCCTTCCCATACGACGTCGTTTCTCTCCATACACTTGGCTGCACTCTGCTTTCTCCGTCCCACGTGCTTCCTCTTTTTTTCTTTCCGGGACCCTTTCACACGAAACACCAAACCACCCCCCCCCCTCTTTTTTTTGGTGACTGAACATAACACAAAGAAAAAACACCTAAGAGAAAGAGTAATACTCCTTTCTAATAATAAGGGGGTTGTAACCACTCTAGATATACCTGCTTGTTTAAAGCAGCAGTTTTAGCAATTAAATCAGCCGCTCTGTTTGCTGTACGCTGGATGAGCACTAAAGCAGTCTTAGCCATTAAAGCTTCTTTTATTCTCTCTTTCACTTTTTTCTTCATACTTTGTGAATATTTCTTTTTTGTTCCCACCTCCTAAACTATTTTAAAAAAATATTCTGTTAATCCTACTTTTTTTTTATATTAGTAATAATTTAATTAAAA
>NC_029785.2:124199566-124210153 GCF_000816755.2 Arachis ipaensis | reverse complement strand
ATGCACTAATGGTAGTTATTTCATGGGTAAATAAGTATATAATATAAAAAAATGAAGCATTTTTACTATTTTAATCATATTTAATAGAAAAAAATCTACGTTGGATCTCGTATTAAAAAGCACCTAATTGAGAAAAACAAAACTAAAATAAGTGCTTATAAAAGTGCATTTGCAAGTATACAATATATTCACTTTAGATGGTTTTTTTATTTTGTAGTTAATTAGAATTTCATAATTGATTATAGGGTTAATTATTATGCGTGAAATAAATATTTTTGGCTTCTTCAATTCAATTAATATTGATTATAATTCATAAGTTGTCAAAATTAATTTTATTCAGTTATTTTTATGTGAAATTAATAACTGAAACAGTTAGATAATTTGTCAAATTTTACTAATTTATCATATAATAGTTTTTAATTATTAATGTTACATAAAAATAATTATATATAAATTTTTACTATTAATTTTTTAAATAAAAACTTATCAAACATAAATCACTTTATTTTCAAAAAAAATCTACAAAAGTAAAACTAAACACACACTAATTGTTATCTCACTCAATTATCATTAATTTAAGAAAAATATTAGAAATTATTGAAATTTATACTTTTTTGTCATTACTTATCTATCAATTTAATTTTTTTGTTTAATTTTTTATTTTTTTTAGAATAGTAATCCAACAACATACTTTATCCCATATTTTTAAACATTAATGGCTAACTGATGACCAAAAATAATAAATTCTGATGGTTCTCTATTGTTCTCTTAATTTAATTTACATTGCTAAATTTATTATAACATGCCATTTATTATTTGTAAAAATATTATTCGTATACTAAAAATAACCACTAAAATTAACTATCAATGTATTTATGTATAAATATATATGATTTAATTTATTTTTAATATATATTTATATTTTAACATATATTTTATCGTGATAACTAATTTTAATAGCTAATTTTAATGTACACATAATATAATTGTATTATTTGTAAAATATTATTATCACATATATAGTATTCTCTTATAACATCACCTCAGATTTGACGATCCGGTATAATAACTTTTAGAGCAAATTATTACATGATGTTTTTTTCCCCATATATTTTTGCAGTTTTATATTAAATGATATAATTGACTTTTTTATGTTAATGTTAAATATGTTCTAGAGTTTATCTAAATCATTACGCTAACTTAATGATGATGAGTGTGTGTTTGTGTATATTTATGGAAGGATAGGAAAAGTCAAAGAAGATGAATTAGCAAAGCTAGCTAGCAAGTTGGGGCGGGAGGATAAAAGGGGTGGATAAGAACAAAGAAGATTAAATGGAAGGAGGCTGTGATTGGGAAAAGGAGAGTGGGCGTTAAATACATTAGCATTGGAGCTAACCACCCAAACCAAACCAATCAAAACAAAACATTTTCATCATTTTATTTGATGAGGCGATAGAAGTTGATGAAGTAGGCAACTGTCCTCTCCTGTAAAATTGTATTCCAGAGTCCACCATCCAACTATTTATTTAGGCCACACTAACTTTCCTTGTGGGTTATTGTTGCCGGTTACCAATAAACTACTCTTCATTATATTAACAACTTAACAGCCGCTTTCTCCATCCAAAAATCATAAATTCATTTAGTATAATACTTTGCTTTATGCATTTTTCACTTTCAATTTACTCTATTATGAGATGGAAGGTGTATATTAATATTCAGTGTGTTAAATTTAAGAGTTCTGTAAATTGAACTAATTAATCTGGTTAACATATTTCACTAGAATAACAACTTTTAATCTTAGCTTTTTATGTCCATATCTTTATCTTAATACTAATAATAATAGTAATAGTAATTGTAATAATAATACAAATGGAGAGTTTTTTTTATTATGTGACGTCCATACATTGAGTTTGAAAATTATTTGCTTAGGTGTCGTTATTAGAAATTTTTAAAATTTTATTTATAAATTATAAGTTATTTGCTTAGGTGGGTTATCTTTTAAATTTTAAGTTATTTGCTTAAGTTGTTTTGCTTAGGTTGTTATTTTTTAAAATTTAAGTTATTTGCTTAGGTTGTTAATTTTTAAATACACTTTCTTAAGTTGTTAGTTTTAGATATTTACATAATTTATAAGATTATTAATTTTTAAATTATAATTAATTTTTTGTTTTTATTGACAAATAATAGGATAAATACAATTTATGATAAAACTAAAGCAATTATTTCTAATTTTTATTTTCTGATTAAATTAAAAGAGTTTTATATTTTAAAACAATATTGAACTTCAATTTTTCTCATGCCATTATTTTGAAAAGAGCGTAAAATAAAAAGATTAATTTAATGATAAGTGGAAAAAACTATACTATTAAATTAATTAGTTATTAGGATTTATAATTTAAATTTATTTGTTTTATCTGTAAATTTAAATCAAACTCAATTACGTTTTAGAAAATCCTAACTATAAGTCAAACTCAATTACGTTTTAGAAAATCCTAACTATAAGTCAACTATAAAATTATGAGTTAGAGATACATAATACAACATCTTCATTGTTTAGCACAATTAATTAATTTCTTTATATATTTGTCTTATTTAAAATTTATCTACCTTTTTTTAATGGCAGTTGGTGTTCACAAAATTGTTGAGATCAATTTTACGGTTAAGAATTTGTGTGTACATATACGAATGATAAGATTATAGACAGTTGGACACTATCGAACTACAAAAATTATTTACTGCCATACTCAATTGAGATTATTTGGCTCGATGAAGATGTGAATTTTTTTTGCCATTGTTTTAATTAATATTGAGTTTGTATTATTGATATTTCAAATGTGTTTATTTACCATTTTTATTTGTTCTTTGATTTTTGTGTATCAATTCCTGGAAAAAAATGCATGCCTTAGTTAAGAGAGCTCTTGCGTCTCAATTCATGAATTTGCTAAGAGAAAAAATAATTTTGTGAGTTTAAACCAATGTATCGATGTGCGTAGACTTCCAGAATCGTCAAGTATCCCACAATATGGATGTAGCTTTGTAAATTTTGACATTGTCAGTGCTTCTGTATTCGATTACACATATGTGGGGCATCACACCAGAAGTGAACTAAGTGACGCCCTGCGTTTCTCTATTACGAATGATCTTGAGAAGTACTTGGAAGTCCTTTTACTCCACTCGAGTTTCCAAAGACACCTACAAAGATAAGTTGATAAGCTTAATGCAAGATTTAATAATTGGAAAGCCTCTTCTCTTTCATCTGCAGGAAGAACTACTCTAGTAAAATATGTCTTGTCTTCTATTCCTAGTTATATTATGTAGATTGCTATTTTACCTGTTTCTACTTGTAATATTATTAACCGTAAATGCAAAAATTTTTTGTGGAGAGAAACTGATACTACTAAGAAGGTTCACCTTATTAGTTGGAAGAGTGTTTCTAAACCAAAAATATCTGGAAATTTGGATATTATACATGCAAGAGAGCTGAATCGGGCTTTTATGATGAAGATTGACCGGGACCTAATAAAAAAAAAGACAATCTTTGGATCAAGGTTCTTAGATCGAAATACAAATGTGGAGTTGATATGATGCCCACCGTAAGGAGGAAAAAGAAAGATTTAAATTTGTGGAAAGGAATATGTTCAGCTTAGAATGATGTGAAAAATAACTCTATATGGTGGATAGGCAATGGAAAAAAGATCAATTTTTGGAAGAGGAGTGCTAAGGGGCCAGCAGGTTCGTAGCCATCAATTAGCCATCATTAATGTTTTTAATGGTGTGAGATTACATTTTTTTTTTGTTTGTTTTCCACGGTATCCCCCAACCCGACAGTTCAAGGACTAATCCGTCGTGGATCTAAGCTCCATTTAATGGTCTGCCGCTAGCCAATGGGTTGCTACATGCACAAGGCGGGATTCAAATCCCCGACACTTATTTAAGCGGACGAGTATACTGACCACTCGACCAACCCAAATTGGTTGTGTGAGATTACATCTAATAGTATATAATTACTCACTTTTCTTTTGCTGGTTAAGTGCTGGTCAGATTTTAATAAAAGTGGGGACTTTCTCTTTTTGAAAACACAACTGGTTGCCAAAGTTTGGGAAACTAGATTCTCTAGTTACCCAAGTTTTAAACCCTGTTGATTATTCATCATCTCTAAATGATTTTGTCTATTTCAGGTGATTGGGATGTCTCTAAATTAAGGGAATGGCTGCCGGATAAAACAGTTAGCAATATTATGATTTTATGAGTCTTTCACCTTCTTCTCCATAGAAAGGTATGGAAAAAATAGCTTGAGACAACTCTCCTGATGGAACTTTCAACCTGAAATCAGCTTATCAATCCTTGATGGGAAACGCGGATCCTCTCGATAAGATCTTCAAACTCGTCTGAGATTAAAAAGGGCCAGAGCAGATTCGATTGATCTTCATGTGATTGGTAGCAAAAGGAGCACTTCTAACCAACGAGGAGAGGAGAAGAAGGCACATGACCACCTCAGCGTATTGTCCAAGATGCAATTGGGTAGAAGAAACGTCACTACATGCCCTTCGAGAATGCCTTTATGTTGTATCCATCTGCCAAGCTACTTTGTCCCATAATCGTCGGAAGAAAATTTTCCGTCTCAGAAATTGTGAGTGGCTCATTGACAACCTTTCTAAGCATAATGAATGGGAAATTTGGTTCGGTGTTACCATCCATTTTCTTTGGTATCTCTGGAACAAATTCATCTTTGAGGGAAAGACCATCAGTATAGTGGAAGCCGTGGGTTCCATTAATGTCCGAGTGCACAAGGTGCTAAACATCGTGGAGTAAGGAACTGGAACGAGAAAAGTGAGAATGAGAGGAGACACTCTCATCAAGTGAAACCCACCAGAAAAAAAGATTGTCAAGGTGAATGTTGATGGCTCTGTCTTCAAAAGGAACAATAACGCCACTTGTGGGGTATTCTACGAAGCCATCTCAAAAGGTTTATCAAAGCCTTCTCCTTCAATCTTGGAAGCTATTCGATCACTCAAGCAAAACACTATGGCACCTTCAATTCAAAGGGTTTCAAATAGTTGTTGCAAATGATATACAAGTAATAATAGTAGAATCAAATTTTCAAGCGGCCATAAATCTAATAAAAGAGGGTTGTGCTACCTATCACCCTTACCATGTTCTGGTTAAAGATATTAGAATCATGGCAGCACGCATCCAACATTTGGAATGGTCCCATACTTATTGGGAACAAATACCGTCACTGATGTCTTGACTAAAAAAGGTCATGATCTTTCCATCAGCTTGCATATTTTTGACGCCCCATACCTTGATATTTTTTAAGTTCTTGATGCTAATGTTTTTGTTACCCTTAGAATAAGAGGAGCTAGCTAGTTTCTTGTTTTTTTTTTTTAATTGTTTCTTTGTTTCTTGGAGTCCTTGACCCCTATCTTCACCAAAAAAATTTTGATAAGTTTGTTGTTTAAAAAAAATCAATGATAAATTTATTTGATTCATTTATAATTTCGGTTATTTTTTTCTCTTAACAAATTTATTGACAACAAAATTTTTTTATTTTAATTTATTTTAAATATTATTGAATATCTTGTTAGAATTGAGAGTAAGAGTACTCTTAAAAAGAATGACAAGTCTACCACATACAATACTCTTGAATTAGAAGTCAATGATGGATAATCAATTATTTTTTTAAATATAAATACTTACACATAATAGATGAGTAAAAAGAAATCTAAAAATTTATATTAACTTCAATGTAAATTTATTTATTTGGATTTGTTTCAAGATTTTGGGACAAGTTACCTAAATAAAATAATTGGAATTCATATTTACCAGATTACAACTTTATAAAATAGCATACTGATGAGCGGATATTTTATACGCTTTTTGGGGTTAATTTCATATAGTTTTGAGTGTGTTTTAGTTAGTTTTTAGTCTATTTTCATTAGTTTTTAGGAAAAATTCATATTTCTGGACTTTACTATGAGTTGTGTGCTTTTCTGTAATTTCAAGTATTTTTCTGGCTGAAATTGAGGGAGCTGAGCTAAAATCTGATTCAGGCTGAAAAAGGACTGCTGATGCTGTTGGATTCTGACCTCCCTGCACTCAAAGTGAATTTTCTGGAGCTACAGAACTCGAAATGGCATGCTTCCAATTGCGTTGGAAAGTAGACATCCAGAGCTTTTCAGCAATATATAATAGTTCATACGTTGCACAAGGAAAGGATCAAAAGCTGGAGTTGAACGCCCAAACTGGCACAAAAACTGGCGTTCAACTCCACAAATGGCCTCTGCACGTGACTCACTTAAATCTCAGCCCCAGCACACACCGAGTGGGCCCCAGAAGTGGATCTCTGCATCATCCAGCATAGTCTACTCATTTTTGTAAACCTAGGCTACTAGTTTAGTATTTAAACAACTTTTAGAGACTTATTTTGTATCGGAGGACATTTTAGATCAAACCCTTGTATTCTCTGACGGCATGAGTCTCTAAACCCCATTGTTGGGGGTGAGGAGCTCTGCTGTGTCTCAATGAATTAATGCAAGTATTTCTGTTTTCCATTCAAACACGCTTGTTCCTATCTAAGATGTTCATTCGCACTTAACTGTGATGAAGGTGATGATCCGTGACATTCATCACCTTCCTCAAACCATGAACGTGTGCCTGACAACCACCTCCGTTCTATATCCGATTGAATGAGTATCTCTTAGATTCCTTAATCAGAATCTCCATGGTATAAGCTAGAACTGATAGCGGCATTCATGAGAATCCGGAAAGTCTAAACCTTGTCTGTGGTATTCCGAGTAGGATTCAAGGATTGAATGAATGTGACGAGCTTCAAACTCCTGAAGGCTAGGCGTTAGTGACAGACGCAAAAGGATAGTAAATTCTATTCCAACCGGATCGAGAACCAACCGGTGATTAGCCGTGCTGTGACAGAGCGCGTGAGCGTAGTTTTCACTGGAAGGATGGACGATAGCCATTGACAACGGTGATCCACCAACACACAGCTTGCCATAGGAGGACGTGCGTGCGTGAACAAGAAGACAGAGGAAAGCAGAGATTCAGAAGACAAAGCATCTCCAAAACTCCAACATATTCTCCATTACTGCATAACAAGTAACCTTTAATCCATGTTATATTGTTTATTTGCAATTCAACTGATAAACATAATTGACTTCCTGACTAAGATTTACAAAATAACCATAGATTGCTTCAAACCAACAATCTCCGTGGGATTCGACCCTTACTCACGTGAGGTATTACTTGGACGACCCAGTGCACTTGCTGGTCAGTGGTACGAATTGTGAAAAGTGTGATTCATAATTCGTGCACCAAGTTTTTGGCGCCGTTGCCGGGGATTGTTCGTGTTTGGACAACTGACGGTTTATTTTGTTGCTTAGATTAGGAAAATTTTTCTTTTTGGTTTAGAGTCTCTTATTATTGTTCTTGGTTAAAAATATCCTTCTTTAAAACAAGTGTTACATTTACTGCCCAATTGGCTAGAGTGTTAGTCTAAGCCCGTGGCAGTTTGGTACACTCTTTTTAAAACCTTTTTCATAAATAATATTTTCTCTATTAAATTGTATGCCAAACTTTAAGTTTGGTGTTTTCTTGTTGATTTCCCTTTGATTTTCGAAAATTTTGGTTTGGTTTTCTAAAAATTTTAAGTTTGGTGTTCTTTCTTCGTGTTCTTGAGTTTTCTTTGTGACTTGATCTTAAAATTTTTAAGTTTGGTGTTCCTTGGTCTTTTCCCTCCAAAATTTTCGAAAATAGGGAGCATTAGATCTAAAAATTTTAAATCTTGTGCTATCTTATTGTTTTTCTCTTTCCTCTTAAAAATAAAAAATATCTTTTCTCTCTATTTTAAAAACAGATTTTCAAAATATATTTCTAAAATTCAGATTTTTTTTATTTCAAAATTAAAAAATTTTTTTTTTCAAAATCATCATATCATTTTCAAAACTTCCTAACCACTTTCTCTCTCCTCAGTTTTTCGAAAATCTTCACTCAATTTTTATTTATTCTATTTTAATTTATTTCATTTTCGAAATAAATATATAAATAAATAAATAAAAATATTTTTCCTATTTTACATCATCTCCCTTTTTCCATCATGGATCTAAGTGGAAATGAACAGTCCAGGAGGACTCTGTGGTCATATTCCAACCCCTCTACTGCTTTATATGGGAGTAGCATCTGCATACCCTCCATTGGAGTCAGTAGCTTTGAGTTGAATCCTCAGCTCATTATCATGGTGCAGCAAAGTTGCCAGTATTCCGGTCTTCCACAGGAAGAACCTACAGAGTTTCTGGCACAATTTTTACAAATTGCTGACACAGTACATGATAAGGAAATAGATCAGGATGTCTACAGACTATTACTGTTTCCATTTGCTGTAAAAGATCAAGCTAAGAGGTGGTTAAATAACCAACCTAAGGCCAGCATAAGGACATTGAACAGTTTAAGCAAACAAAGCAGCAGCTATCAAGGCAAATAGCAGAAGAGTGCCAAGCAGTTCAATTAAGAAGTAGGAAAACATTAAATACCCCACCTCAAGGCATCAAAAAGTCAAGAAATGAGCAACCCACCAAAGATTCACCTGAGGACAGTAAGAGCCCAGGGAAAAATAATTCTGGCGCTAAAACGCCAGAGAATTGGTGGAAGGCTGGCGCTGAACGCCCAGACTATGCCCAAAACTGGCGTTCAACGCCAGAAACAAGGCAGGATTGGCGTTCAACGCCAGAAATGGGCAAGAATCTGGCGTTGAACGCCCAAATAGGGCAAAATCCAGCGTTGAACGCCCAAAATGGGCACAGTTCTGGCGTTCAGACGCCAGAAGCAGACAAGGAGCTGGCATCCAGCTTCACTCCAGCTTCTGACTCTGGCACTCAATTGCCAGTGAGGGACCAGACACACACAAGTGCTGATAACAACCCCTCTAAAAAGGCCTCTTTAACCACTAAGGTTGAGGAATATAAAGCCAAGATACCTTATCCTCAAAAACTCCAGAAAGAGGAGCAGGATAAGCAATTTGCTCGCTTTGCAGATTATCTAAGGACTCTTGAAATAAAGATTCATAGAAAGGATTGGGCACGGAGCCTGGATGATACTCTGTGGGCTTACAGGACAGCATTCAAGACCCCCATAGGAACATCTCCATACCAACTCGTATATGGTAAGGCATGTCACCTGCCCGTGGAACTGGAACATAAGGCCTACTGGGCAACCAGATTCCTAAATTTTGATGCCAAATTAGCAGGAGAAAAACGATTGCTCCAGCTAAATGAGCTAGAGGAATTCAGATTCACAACTTTCGAAAATGCCAAGCTATATAAAGAGAAATAAAAAAAGTGGCATGACAGAAAGCTGTCATCTAGAATCTTTGAACCAGGACAGAAGGTTCTGTTGTTTAACTCTAGACTCAGGCTATTCCCGGGGAAACTGAAATCCCGGTGGAGGGGACCATACGTGATTACAAGTGTATCACCATATGGTTATGTGGAGCTTCAAGATATTGATTCTGATAAGAAGTTCATTGTCAATGGACAGAGAATCAAGCATTATCTTGAAGGCAACATTGAGCAAGAATGCTCAAGGCTGAAGCTAGATTAAAAGCTCAGCAAAGTCCAGCTAAAGACAATAAAGAAGCGCTTGCTGGGAGGCAACCCAGCCATGGGGCAACAATCCTCTAAGCATTTTCCCCTATTTCTATTTTTATTTTTATTTGTTTATATAGAGTTCATTGATAACAAGGTAAATAATCATTTACAGAAGACCTCAGCACACAAAACAGAGAAAAAGATCCCACTGGCACGAAAACGCCAGTAATGGTAGCAGCTGGGCGTTCAACGCCAGAAAGGGGCACCCACTGGGCGTTGAACGCCAGTAATGGCAGCAGCTGGGCGTTGAACGCCCAGGAGAGCAGCATTTGGGCGCTGAACGCCCAAAACAGGCAGTGTTTGGGCGTTCAAACGCCAGGAAGGCAGGGAGGAGCCAAATTCATTTTTTCCACACGTATTTCCATTTTAATTTAAAATTTTATGCTTCAATGCATGATTTTTACATGAACATGTCAAGAACCCTGATTTCTAAAATCCTTAATTTCTAAAAATCCAACTCTTTTCAAATCTTTTCTGAAAACAAATCTATCTTTTTCACTCAAAAATCTTTTCAACTAATCCATATCTTTTTCAAATCTCCATATTATCTTTTTCAAAATTCAGATTTATCTTTTTCAAAATTCTATCATATCTTTTCAAAATTAAACTATATCTTCTATCTTATCTTTTTTAACTCAATCTTTTTATCTTATCTTTTCCAATTTTTCGAAAACCTACCCCCCCATCCCTTTAAAATTGGGTTCGGCCTCCCTCCTCCTC
Organism: Arachis ipaensis; assembly: GCF_000816755.2. Lineage (NCBI taxonomy): Eukaryota > Viridiplantae > Streptophyta > Magnoliopsida > Fabales > Fabaceae > Arachis > Arachis ipaensis. The sequence continues at coordinate 124,199,777 of NC_029785.2, read as the reverse complement.
CATCAACAATTGCACCTAGCTCTCCTTCTATCCCTCTCCTTTCTTTTCTTTTGCTTGAGGACAAGCAAACCTCTAAGTTTGGTGTGTTTATCCGAGATCACTAAGATCATGGCTCCTAAAGGAAAACAACCCACTCCAAGAGGCAAGAAAGAGAGCATTCCAAAACCACTTTGGAATCAAGGGAAGTTCTTATCTAAAGAACATTCAGACC
>NC_029785.2:124195109-124199434 GCF_000816755.2 Arachis ipaensis | reverse complement strand
GTCAAATACTGACCTATATGTTTAAAGAACAAGAAGAGCAGGGGCGTGACTTAAGGGAACTGAAGCGCCAAAAGTCTTCTCTTGTAGGACCAAGCACCCCAAGGATCAGAGGAACCCCCGTGCCCCCAGAATAAAGGTTGTTAATTTCCAATTTCTGCCTTAACTCTGTGACAGTGTCCTTATAAAAGTTTACCTTATAAGTCATATAGTAGTAATTAGTATCCATTTTGATTTTATCTCCAATTAAGCTATAGTTTATTTTTCTCATCATCAGCAAACATGAATAAAGTAGTAGATCTTTTGAATAAGAGGCAATAAAATTTCGAGTTTAATAAGAGAAATTCTAATTAGTTAAATGTGGTGGCAATGCTTTCTGTCTTCTGAATGAATGCTTGAACAGTGCATATGTCTTTTGAATTTGTTGTTTAAGACTGTTAAATATGTTGGCTCTTGAAAGAATGATGAACATGAGACATGTTATTGATAATCTGAAAAATCATAAAAATGATTCTTGAAGCAAGAAAAAGCAGCAAAGAACAAAGCTTGCAGAAAAAAAAAAGAAGAGAGAGAAAGAAAAAGAAAAAGCAAGCAGAAAAAGCCAATAACCCTTAAAACCAAAAGGCAAGGGCAAATAAAAGGGATCCCAAGGCTTTGAGCATCAGTGGATAGGAGGGCCTAAAGGAATAAAATCCTGGTCTAAGCGGTTAAACCAAGCTGTCCCTAACCATGTGCTTGTGGCGTGAAGGTGTCAAGTGAAAACTTGAGACTGAGCGGTTAAAGTCAAGATCCAAAAGCTAAAAGAAGAGTGTGCTTAAGAACTCTGGACACCTCTAATTGGGGACTTTAGCAAAGCTGAGTCACAATCTGAAAAAGGTTCACCCAATTATGTGTCTGTGGCATTTATGTATCCGGTAGTAATACTGGAAAACAAAGTGCTTAGAGCCACGACCAAGACTCATAAAGAAGCTGTGTTCAAGAATCATCACACTGAACTAAGAAAATCAATAACACTATCTAAATTCTAAATTCCTATAGATGCCAATCACTCTGAGCTTCAATGGATAAAGTGAGATGCCAAAACTGTTCAGAAGCAAAAAGCTACTAGTCCCGCTCATCTAATTAGAATCTGAGCTTCAATCAAAAACTCTGAGATATTATTGCTTCTCAACCTATTAGTCTTCTATTTTATTTGTCTAGTTGCTTGAGGACAAGCAACAGTTTAAGTTTGGTGTTGTGATGAGCGGATATTTTATACGCTTTTTGGGGTTAATTTCATATAGTTTTGAGTGTGTTTTAGTTAGTTTTTAGTCTATTTTCATTAGTTTTTAGGAAAAATTCATATTTCTGGACTTTACTATGAGTTGTGTGCTTTTCTATAATTTCAGGTATTTTTCTGGCTGAAATTGAGGGAGCTGAGCTAAAATCTGATTCAGGCTGAAAAAGGACTGCTGATGTTGTTGGATTATGACCTCTCTGCACTCAAAGTGAATTTTCTGGAGCTACAGAACTCGAAATGGCATGCTTCCAATTGCGTTGGAAATTAGACATCCAGAGCTTTCCAGCAATATATAATAGTCCATACTTTGCACAAGGATAGATGACGTAAACTGGCGTTCAACGCCAGTTCTCTGCCCAATTCTGGCGTCCAGCGCCAGAAAAGGATCAAAAGCTGGAGTTGAACGCCCAAACTGGCACAAAAACTGACGTTCAACTCCACAAATGGCCTCTGCATGTGACTCACTTAAATCTCAGCCCCAGCACACACCAAGTGGGCCCCAGAAGTGGATCTCTGCATCATCCAGCATAGTCTACTCATTTTTGTAAACCTAGGCTACTAGTTTAGTATTTAAACAACTTTTAGAGACTTATTTTGTATCGGAGGACATTTTAGATCAAACCCTTGTATTCTCTGATGGCATGAGTCTCTAAACCCCATTGTTGGGGGTGAGGAGCTCTGCTGTGCGTGAGCGTAGTTTTCACTGGAAGGATGGACGGTAGCCATTGACAACGGTAATCCACCAACACACAGCTTGCCATAGGAGGACGTGCGTGCGTGAACAAGAAGACAGAGGAAAGCAGAGATTCAGAAGACAAAGCATCTCCAAAACTCCAACATATTCTCCATTACTGCATAACAAGTAACCTTTAATCCATGTTATATTGTTTATATGGTTGACCCAAATGGTGCCCTTGTCTACATAATCCCAGACGAAATGGAGATCCAACTCAAAATGCTTGGATTTAGAGTGAAGAATTGGGTTAGCCACCAGTAACACAGCACCTTGGTAGTCACAAAAGAGTTGAGGAGTAGAAGGCAAGGGAAATGCTCAGTTAGCAGGTTCCTGACCTAAACCACATCAGCCACAGCTACTACCATGGACCTATATTCTGCCTCACTGCTAGAGCACGCCACAATAGTTTGCTTCTTGGAGGACCATGAGACTGAATTGCGGCCAAGAAAGACACAAGTACCACTGGTGGACTTGCGATCATCAGGGTCACTGCCCCAATCCGAGTCACAGTAAGCTAGGATGGGAAGGTGCCTTCCTTTCTTCAAGTGCAAGCCATGATGCAAGGTGCCACTCAGGTATCGAAGAATGCGCTTTACCACCTTCCAATGGTCCTCAGATGGGGACTGCATAAATTGGCAAACTCGATTGACAGGGTAAGAAATTTTAGGCCTGGTCATTGTCAGATACTGTAAACTACCAACTACACTTCTATATAGGGAAGGATTATCAAAGGGAACACCCCAAGTGGCAGTGAGTTTTAGTGTAGAAGGTAGTGGTGTGGAGCAGGGTTTGCACCCTTCTAATCCTGCTTTCTTCAGGATGTCTTGAATGTATTTGGTTTGTAGAAGAGAGAGACCTCCATCCGCTGTCTTGACAACCTGCACGCCAAGGAAGTAGTGCAAGTCCCCAAGATCCTTGAGAGCAAAGTTGAGATTTAGCTGCTGAATGACTTGATTAATTGCAGGGCCAGAGTCACCGGTGAGGATGATGTCATCAAAATAGACAAGTGCATAGAGCCTGGATTGAGAGATGATTCGTGTAAAGAATGAGGTTTTTGATTTTGTGGGGGTGAACCCCAGACGCTTAAAAGCACCCAACAATTTCACATACCAGGCCCAAGGGGATTGTTTCAGGCTATAAAGTGCTTTGGTCAGCTTGCAGACCAGGGTTCCATCTCCTTGTTCATAGCCCTTTGGTTGAGACATATATACATCTTCTAATAAGTCACCATACAAAAAGGCATTGTTGACATCCAGTTGCTTGATAGGCCAGGAGTTTGCAAGAGCAAAGGACAGCATTATACGAATCGAAGTAGGTTTTACCACTGGACTGAATGTTTCCTTATAATCTAGCCTTGGTCTCTAATGGAAGCCTTGGGCAACCAGCCTGGCTTTGTATTTGTCAATGGTTCCATCAGCATTATATTTGATCCGAAACACCCACTTGCTACCAATGGGCTCCCTATTTGGTGGCAATTTCACTAAATTCCAGGTGTGATTCTGCATGAGGGCAGAGTACTCAGCATCCATGGTGGCTCTCCACTTAGAATTAGAAAGGGCCTGTTTGACTGAGATAGGTTCAAGTTGAGCATGAAGAGTCCGGGGCTTAGAAATGCCCAACTTTCCTTTGGTAATCATTGGATGACAGTTCTGAGTTACAGAGGTGATAGGTAGAGGTAGGACAACTTCAGGGGACTGAAGTGGAATGGGGACAGCCTGGGCAGCAGATGCATCTAGAAGTATAGTTGTTGGAGGTTCAGCTCCACACAGGGAGGCATTTGAGGAGGAGAGTGTCTAGGGAGGTGAGGATGCAGTAGGAGGCTTATGAGCAGTATTAGTTGATAGGTTTGGAGAAAGGGAGAGGTTGGGTGTTATGGTAGAGGGCTGTTGTTGTGGCAGAGGAGGAGCAAAGGAGGGGAGATGGGGAATGGTGGGAATTGAAGGATTTTCATTAGAGGAGTTGGTGCTCTTACATGCAGGTTGAAAGGGGAGAGTTGAATCTTTGAAGGGAAAATGAGCTTCATCAAAGATCACATTTCTAGTGATCACAACCTTCCCAAATGACAGTAGGCATTTGTATCCCTTGTGCATATTTCCATAGCCAAGGAACACTGCCAGTTCATATCGAAATTGAAGCTTGTTATGGTTATACGGCCTTAAGTGAGGGTAGCATAGACAGCCAAAGACTCTTAAGGCAGCATAGGGAGGCTTCTTGCCAAACAGAACCTCCATTGGTGATTGATTTTGCAGTGTAGGTGTTGGTAGGGCATTAATCAGGTAGACAACAGTTTGGAAGGCTTCACCCCAAAAGCTT
>NC_029785.2:124190905-124193798 GCF_000816755.2 Arachis ipaensis | reverse complement strand
CATTCCAGCTTCAGCTAAGAGTGTGAGTTCCATCTCAACCACGTGGCGGTGCTTCCGTTCAGCATTGTTATTCTGTTGAGGAGTATACGGGCAGAAGAACCTATGAATCACTCCACAAGACTGCAAGGACTTTGACAAGTTAACATATTCAGGTGCATTATCACTTTGAAGCATTTTAAGTTTAGTATCTAATTGCAATTTTACCATTTGCTGAAAATGATTAAACACATATTTGAGTTGAGATCTAGCTGTTAATAGGTAAATCCATGTGTATTTAGAGAATGCATTAATGAAGTTTACAAAGTATACATTTCCATTAGAGTCAGGGGAGGGAGCTGGTCCCCAAATATCTGAATAGACTAGTTGTAATGGGGCAGTGTACACTGTTTTAGAATCAAGAAAGGGTAATTGGTGTGATTTTCTTAAACAACAGGAAGAACAAACAGATTAGGAAGTGGAATTGACTTGTTACAATTTTGTAAAACTGTAGAGAGAATTTTATTTGAGGGGTAGCCTAAATGAGCGTACCACAATAAGGAATCATTAGCTGGTTCACTATTTGTGAGGAATGCAGCTGCTATGCTTTAGCACTTCTTTGAGTGTTTTCAATGTTGAAATTGAGAAACCGGTAATGACCTTTATCAACAACTCCCTTGAGAACAACTTCTCTAGTTTCCTGTGATTTGACACAACAGCTGTCATGATGAAATTCAAAGTAAACATGGTTATCACAACAAAATTTATAAACACTCATGAGGTTTTTGGTGATATCCGGAACATGTAAAAGTTTTTGTAATAACAGTTTCTTGCAACTCAAATCAATTTTAATGAATGCATTTCCAACAAGATTGATATGCAAACCTGTACCGTCCCCAATTATGACTCACTCATGACCTGCATAATCTGCTTGATCAGTCAAATTTCTTGCATCATACTTCATGTGATGAGTGGCTCCGAAATCAGGACACCATTCTTGATCTTGAAGGGGTGCTGAATTCGGTAAAATATTGCTTAGGTTGGCTCTTGGAGCTATATTCTCTTGATTGGCAGATTTGGCATTGTCTTCCCCATCATATCTATACCAGCATAGGACTGCAGTGTGGTTGAGTTTGCTGCAGAGCTGGCACTGAGTTCTTAAGGACTGCCTCTACTTCCTTCGTATCATCTTCCTTGCCTTGCATCAAAATCAGCATACTGTCCTCTAATTCCTTCATAGCTTCTAAATTCAGCATAGTTTCGGTCATAACTTCTGTTTTCACCATAGCCTCGACCAAAACCTCCTCTCATTGTTCTGCCACCATACCTGCCTCTTGAACCTCTGAACACACCTCTGAATTGCCCTCTAGCGCTTCCTCTGCCATTGTGATAGGCCAAATTGCCTTGTATAAATTTCTCAGGCTTCTTATATCTTTCTAACATGCTTTCATGTGAGAGTAATACTGCTTCTAGCTCAGGAACCGTGATTCCTCCAGGTCTTGTTACAATTGATGTGATTAAAGGCACAAATTCTTCAGTTAAGCCATGCAAAATAGCATTTACATGATCATCATCTTTTACCTGTTCACCAACAGAGATTAGTGCATCAACTATAATTTTTATCTCCAGCAAATACTCACTCACCAAACCAGAGATCTTGATTGAGCTGAGTCTGTTCTTGAACTGCATCACTTTTGCCTTAATGTGAGAAGAAAAATAAGCTTCTAATCGCTTCCAAACTTGATGCGTGAACATACACCCAACCATTCTTGTTGTGAATGGTTTGGTCATGGATGCAAGCAACCAAGATTTTAATAGTGCATCTTATCTTTTTCACCGTGTATACTCAGGATTGATGGATTCAAAATTAGCAAGATACATCGTTAGAATGCTCTTACCGGTGAGATGGTCAAGGAGCTCGTTTCCTTCAATTGTTGATTCGGCTTGATTCTTCCATTGCAAGAAGTTGTTATCATCGAGTTTCATTGAAATTGGTACTCCTGTGAAGGTGTTTGATTGTGCAGCAAAAGCCATGGTTTTCAAATTGCAGTTCTGATACCATAAACGGTATCAGATCTGAATCCGATCCACAGGTTCATAGAGAAAGAGAGAGTCGAGAGAGAAGAAGAGGGGTCTGGAATTGTATTGAATCAAACCAATTTGTGTACAGTGCAGTTGATATGAATATATATAAAATAGCTAAGCATAACCACTAACTATTGATTAGCTGTAACAGACTAACAACCACTTCTCTAACTAGTGTAGCTTATATGATCATCTATATTAGCTACTATGGACTCACATACACTATCAACCGCTAGTAACGGTTTCCAAACTTAACGTAATCCACTAGATGCACCCGCGATTTACGTGGAAAAACGAGTTGGGCAGAAACTGCTAGAGGCTATAACGGTTTCTGAAGGAGATTCCAAACTACCTAAACTGCTACTGGCTATAGCGGTTTATGAGAAAACAATGGGTAGCGTAATCCTTGGCACCTTGTAGCGGATTATGTATACATAGAGATTATCTCTATTTCTATAACAATTATGCATGGAATGAAATGAATAATAGGATGAGATTGAATAATGAAATGAATAATGGAATGAAAATGATTAAAAATTTAAGATTTTTACTATCATTCAATTAAACTTATTCATTTTTTTAGACGAATATTATACTCTTATTATTGTCTAGAATAAAAGAGTATTGTACTTTCTATTTTTTAAGTAAATAAAGGTGATTGCTATTGATCTATTGTGCTTAAAAACACTTACACATATTAGATGAGTAAAATAAAATTTAGAAATTTTAATATTAACTTCAATGTAAATTTATTTATTTGGATTTGTTTCAAGATTTTATTCTATAAATTCAAATTTATTTGTTTTAGTATTTTCTATTTATATTGTTATTT
>NC_029785.2:124189983-124190762 GCF_000816755.2 Arachis ipaensis | reverse complement strand
AATAGAGTCTGTATTTTTTGGTAATTATGCACAAGAGTTATATACTTTTTTAGGTTATGACAATAAAGATGGAACTATTGTTGTCTTATAATTTATTAGAATGAAGTCATTTAACAGTAATATTTTATCCACAATTTTTCAAAATATGTTTTTTTTTATGTGATTTTTTATTCATTGTTTATTAAATTACATTTTTTAGAAAAGATCTTTTTACAAAATTTCATGTATGGCACAAAGATATTTTTTAATCTTGAAGACAAAAATGTTGTTCAATTTAAAAATAGGCATGTATATATTTTTTAATTCTTGAGTTTAGGACTATGTGTCTGTTATCTAATGAATTTTTTTCGATTTGTTTATTTAGCTTTGCAACATCTAAAGAACCTAAGAATAATATCGACAGAATTTTAAATGAGGCTACATTCTTAAAAATTATGAAAACAAAATTATTGAGCAGTTAAAGAAATTAGATATGGTAATATATATTTATAACTGCAAAAAAATATAGGAAAAGATAATTTCAATTCGTTGCACATAAATTATTTTTATTTATCTTATTTATTTAAGGCTTTTTTTAGATTTAAAAATCCACCAAATTAAGAAGTTTGTTTGTTTTTTATATTTAAGTAAAACTTAAATTTGTTTTTTAAATTCAAATTATACTTAGATTAAATGTTGATAAGTTAATGAAATTTAAATATAAAATATCTTTTGCAACCATAACAAATTGTAATTCTAATATCTATTTTCTCCAAAAAAAAATTAATTAATGTTTTAAA
>NC_029785.2:124171105-124189961 GCF_000816755.2 Arachis ipaensis | reverse complement strand
TGGAGTTATTTTTTTAATTTTATTTGATATAATAAAATTTAAAATTTAAATTCTATCTATATTTTTGCAAAATATAAAGAGATCTACCTATGTTTTTACAAAAATTTTCAAGTATTCAAGTTGTGGTTATCTCTTTTAAAAAATTTTTTTTGTGTTTTTTTTCTTAAAATTAAAGTCTAATTTTATTCAAAAAATATTATTGAGTTAAAATAAAATGTGAGAAAGATGTCTTTTATTTAACGTAGTATTTTGTACAGAATTTATTGCTTAAATTCTCTAATAAAATTGCAGATAATGGTGAATCTGAAGTGTTGAAAAATGTTATTACACCAACCAAGCGACTATCCTCGAAGTTCGAAAATTCGGCGGCGGAAGGAGATACTTCAACTTGCAAGATAATCAAGATTGAGAATAAAAATTGTAAATTTGAATACACATGTTTTAGAATTCCCTTTTTAAGTATATCTAATAGAATAATGCCAAACATATATGTTTCTCTATACTTAATTTTTTTCTATGTTTCTAAAAAATTGAATAAATTTAGTAGCTCGAAAAAAATAGAGAATTTTTTTTATTGATGTGACGCTCATACATTGAGTTTGAAAATTGTTTGCTTAAGTGTTATTATTAAAACTTTTTAAAACTTTATTTATAAGTTATAAGTTATTTGCTTAGAGAGTTATTTTTTTATATTTTAAGTTATTTGCTTAAGTTGTTATTTTTTAAATTTTTAAATACACTTTTTTTTAAGTTGTTAGGGATGAAATTCGTACTTCTAAAGCAAGTAAATGTGTCATTCTAGTTATTCACGTCTTTCACTAGTGGCATGAAATACATACATGTTTAATCATTGTCAAGATGCTCTGACAATTTGTAAGAAATATATGGATATCTAGATCTCTTCATCACAATCACATGTAACTCGAGTTGGCCAGAGATTGGTAGAGTTAATAATCTAAGGAACATAAAGGTTGAAGACCGACCAAATATATCATGTAGAGTGTTCAAAATTAAGTTTAACATAATAATTTTTTGATTTTAAGCAAGAAATTTCATTTGGAGTGCAAGATGTAGCTATTGCTCATCATCTAACCTTATTTTTCAGAAAATTTTCTCTTAAATTATTTGCACAATTATATATTTATCAAAGCACATATATAAAATAAATAGTTTATTTATAATATTTTTTATCTTTTTGTTATAAAGGATATACATGGTAGAATTTTAAAAGAGAGGTCTGTCACATACTCATATTCTTTTGTAGTTGAGTGGAGACTACAAGACAACAACCACAATTTAAATTAACCGGTTAATATCGTTAGAGTTGTCCGATCCTGTTCGATACTCAAAGTTGTTTAGAGCTGTATCTACATATATGATTCATGGACCATGTGGTAGAGAGCTTTCTCAAAATCTCCCTACATAAAAAATGGTACTGCACCTAGGAGTGGAAACAGACGAGGGTAGGCAAGGCTTTACTCTTAACAGGCCAGGCCTGTAATAGAGTATATTGGGCTAAGTCTGGCCGGTATAGGTTTTTTAATGAGTACTGAGCTTGGTCTATTGTTAAATTTGGCCTGGTCTGAAACCTGNNAATAGGCCTGTTTTTTTTTTAATAAATAATTAAATTTAAGATATAATTTAATTTTTAAAATTATAAAATATAAAATAATAAATTTATAGACAATATTGATATAAAATAAAGACAAAATATCGATAAATAACTATTATTGATTAAAAAAAGACAATGTATATGAATATAGTCTCACTTGACTGCTTCCAAAATATGTAACATATCAAAATAGAAGACTTCATTAATATCGAAAGTTGTAATAAAGCAACTAAACATAATATCAAATAAAAGTTAATAACTACTTAATCAAAACAAAGTAAAGGGAATGTTGGACAATTAATCGATTAACCTTCTAAGCCTAAAAGTGATTTAATCTTCTTGTTCCAACACCTTGAAAAAACAAAAAGCACACGTACACATATCATTAGATTTTTAAATAATGTAAACGCAACAAATACTTTTTTTGTTAGTATAAAAGAGATTGTTCAAAATAAAATTGTGGTCATAATCTTAGTATAAATTATATGATACCTCATTTATATATCATGAAAATTAAACTTTATTATTTTAACTACTCACATCATACCAATATCAATGTTTTCACATTTAAAAAGAGAAATATTTTCTATAACATGGATACTTAGTCAAATAGAGAAATATTAGAAAGTTAATTTTTACCTTTAGTTTTTTGTTCAAACCGTACTTGTTGCGAAGCCAATCTCCTCCACAAATAAAAGGTTCAATGGACTCTTGATTTAGTTGAGAATGATATTCATCAATAACTCTTCCTCCAACGCTAAATGAAGATTCTAAAGCCACTGTTAAGACAGAAATTGCTAATATGTTCGTTGCCATTTTAGATAAAACCTTGAGTTTCATACTATTATTTTTCCACCACTCCAAAGCACTAAAAGACTTAGAATTGGCTTCAAGAATGTAAGCACTCTCATCAAGATAAACCTATAATTCTGATTTTATTGGATGAATGACTTCTTTTTCGCAAACCATATTCAACATTTCATCAATTTCACTGATTTCAAAACCAACCACATTAGAAAAAGCAACTAGACCATTAGTGTTAACTATACTCGTTGTTGTCTCACCATGACACTTTTTCAGCATATTCATCATACATTTCTTGTAATGTATTTTTTACTTTGTCAACATTTTTCAGTAGCCACATGCTCAGGTTTGTAAATTAAACGAAAATAGAATTTAATAACATGTAATTTACACCTAGGATCCAAAACACAAGCTAAAGACATTACCACATTGCACTCTCCTCAATATTTGTCAAACTTTTTCTTTCATTGAGGTTTTCATTTCTCTCATGAAGGAATCTCTATCCTCAATAGCATCAGTTACTTATTTCACTCTCCAAACTTTAGAAAAGTACAAATTGATAATCACTACCAGAAATGGCATGAGTAGCAAGATTAAAAACTTTTAAAAGTTTGCAAATCTTTTCAAATTTTCTCCAATCCTCTGATAATAGTTCGTAACTGTAGTGGGGTTCTCTTTCTCTATATACAGAAATCACAGATTTAAACTTCAAAGCCATAACATGTTGTAAGTAGAATTCTATTTTGTGGGACAATCAATGGTGAATTTTTTCTCCTTCAAATGTTTGTTCTCAGTAATCTCAGCAAATATTTTAAATCTTGAATAATTAAAATTGACAAACTTGACACTTTCACAAACTTTAAAAATAATACCTTTAATTTTACCTAGACCATCTTGTACCAACAAATTCAAAATGATAATGAGTTGTTATCTGAAATAGTATCCTTAAGAGCCCTTAGGCATGAATTATTATAGGAAGAATTGTCAACAAATACTGAGAAAACTTTGTTTTCAATTCCCCAAGTCTTCAAACACTTGAAAATAACATCCGCAACATCAATGCCACGTCTAGGAGCAGGTACTTGGACAAAACTCAAAATTCTTTTTTGAAGATTCCACCCTGCATCAATAAAGTGACCTGTAATAACCATATATTCGACAATTTGATGCCTTGATCTCCACATGTCAGTTGTTAAACTTATCTTCCTAACACCTTGTAACAAAGCCTTTAATGGTTTCTTTTCTGCCTCATATATTGTCAAGCAATCACTTCGAGAAATTTTGCAGGAAACTTTATGAAATTCAGAATTAACATATTGGAAACCCCATATCCAAACTTCATCCTCAACAATGCTGAAAGGATTCTCATGAACCATAATTACTGTAGTAATCATTTGTCTCATCTTCTCTTGAGAATATCTTGCACTTGGTGTTACAAAGGGATTAACACTTGAATTGGAAGGTTGAAATAGAATCAATGGTTGCTTTTTTTGTGCAACAACATGTAATCTACTTTATAAGCAACTACCAGAATGCTTCCATAAATGTGAAGTACTAGCTCCTTTTCTAGCATAACAAAACATAGATTTGTAATACTTGCAAATAGCTTTTGTACCTTCAAAACTTTCAACTTGATCAAAATAGTCCCAAATTGGTGAAGTCTTCTTCCTTTTTTGCAATAACGGTTTCATTACCACTATTTTCATCAGTAACTTGTTGATTTGTAATAATTGTTGTCTGTGTTGGTGATGATGTAGTCGCAGGTGTTTGTAATGGTGCAATTCCAGTCTCTGTTGTTGGCGTTGGTACCGACATATTAATTTTTTCGCTAGTTAAAGAAATAGAATTGGCCAATAGATCACTTGGAGTTACAGATTCAGCTATTTCTAAAGCCTATTGCAATGCCTAAATCTTTGACAGAATAAAATTCTAACTGATGAAAAAATAATTAACATTATAACAACAAATATAAAAAATAAAAAAACAATGATATGAGAAAGAAGAAGCACATACCAAAGAGAAGAGTCAAAAGAAGAGAAGATAAAGAGGATGGTAGAAAGGCATGTAGAGTGGAAAATAAAAGAGAAAATGTTGTCAGAATATGTTGAACGTGTGTATGTTTGTTTCTTTATTAATATGGAGGAAAAATTTTTAGAATTATTTTATTTAATTGATTTTTGATATTCCAACATAAAAGATTAAAAATATTAAGAAAATAAAAATACACATATATAATTAAAGATACAAATGGTTTAATGAATATAGGTATTTTAATATTATAGAAACCCCAAGTTGTCAACCCCGTTAAATTAGTAAGTAATTAGTCGATAAATTAATTTTTAATAAAGAAGATTAGAAATGCGAATATTATATTAAAGTAGGATAGAACTCACCGAAACGAGAATTTTGACACTAATTTCGAAAAAATCGATCCAAAATTGGACCGAGCAGACCAAACCGGTTGAACTGGGTCCAAACCAGGCCGTCGGTCCAACCGGACCAACCTATTAAATGAACCCACGCCTTTCTTCTCCCTCAGTTCAGCGGAAACGAAGCTGAAGCATTCACAGGGGAGAAGAGAAAGAAAAGTTTCCCGAACCCTTACGGTAAAATTCAATTTGCCGTAACTCCTCCATCCGAGCTTCGATCGCCGCACCGTTTACGGCCACGCGTTCACCGCGCCAAGCTCTACGTTTCTACCAGAACAATTTCATAGGTAAGTCATTAAATACTCCCAACCACTCCTTTCCCCCAATTCTTGAAAGTATGGTACGGGTATTGAATTTCCTTTCTTTTTGATGTTTTAGGATCCAATTAGCTTGAGAAAAACATTCACTCTTGCTTATGTGAAGTTTGGGTAAGATGAGGAAACCATAATTCTATTTTAATTTCACTGAATTTGAGCTTTGAGTATTAAATTAGGTATATATGTGTTATAAATGTGTATTAGGTTGTGAATAAATAATTAGAGCTTGGAATTGTGAATATTGGAACTTGGAGGAAGCTGAGCCTAGTGTTTACTGAATTTTGGAAGGGCTGTGTTTGTTTTGGAAAGGCTGTGTTTGTTTTAAATAAGTTACCTTGATCACTACGAGGAAATCGGCCAAGGTATAGTTTAGGTCTCTTACATTTAATATATAATGTTCTGTGAAAACTTAGGCTAGATGACCATAGGATAAGCTGGAATGCAGGTGTATGTTTAATGTTTAGTAATTTGATTGATGGATATGTTTTGTTTGATTTGGTTTGGTGATTTGATTATGTGGTGGAGATTGTTACTATATGGATGATAGAAGGATACATGGTTGAATTATTAATTATATGATTACAGGTATATTGAAGGAAAGCTTGATGGATTTGTTGAAAGGTGAAATTGTGTAATATTATTAATGGTGGTTGATGAAACGATGTAGAGTTTATTGAGTATTGTTCTTGGCATTTTGAGTTGATATTGATAGGTTGGAAATATATGGAATGGAAATATTGAATGAAAATAAGGTTTTGAGGAATTTGCAAAACTTTGGTTTTGGGCCGAACTTTGGTGGGATATAACTTGGGTTCCAGAACCCCAAATTGATTTCAACTTGTTTTAAATGAAAATTGGATTTGTGAAATTTGTTTTAAAACGATTGAGTTATGCCTGTCGTAGTGAGTAAGCAGGGAATAGCTGTGGATCCTGCTAAGGTGGAAGCAGTGATAAATTAGGAGCGACCAACTTCAGTGACAAAGATCAGGAGTTTCCTAGGTCTGACGGGGTATTATCGCAGACTTATTAAGGGATTTTCACAGCTCGCTTTATCTTTAACTAAGTTGACTAGGAAGTATACGCCTTTTGTCTGGACTCTGGAGTGTGAGGAGAGTTTTCAAGCATTGAAGCAGAGGTTGACTACTGCACCTGTGTTGGTATTGCCTGATGCAGCATTGAAGCATTGAAGCATTCAAGCATTAAAGGGTTTAGGGTGCGTTCTGATGCAGCACCAGAATGTTGTAGCATACACCTCACGGCAATTAAGGCCGCATGAGATGAACTATCCGACATATGATTTAGAACTTGCTGCTGTTGTATTTGCTTTAAAGATCTGGAGGCACTATCTCTATGGCGTTAAGTTTCATGTCTTCTCAGACCATAAGAGTTTAAAGTATCTTTTTGAGCAGAAAGAGTTGAATATGCGTCAAAGGAGGTGGATGGAGCTTCTGAAAGATTATGATTTTGAATTGAATTACCATCTAGGAAAAGCGAACGTTGTGGCAGACGCCTTGAGTCGGAAGTCTTTATATGCAACTTGGATGATATTGCGAGAAGAAGAGTTACTAAAGGTATTTCAAGGTTTGAATTTGGGAGTTAAAGAAGAATCTGGAATCCTGTGTTTGAGGTCAGTTGCAGATTTCAAGTAATTTTAAATCAGAACTTCTGAAAGCTCATCAAGATGGTGAAGCATTACGTAAGGTATTGCCAGTAATTGAACAGAGAAAATAGTGGAAAGTGTCAGAAGGTCAGGATGGTTTATGGAGGTTTAAGAATCGGATTGTTGTGCCGTATGTCGGAGACCTGCAACAAAGTATCTTGAAGGAAGCTCATAAGAGCGGGTTCTCAATTCATCCAGGAAGCACCAAAATGTACCAAGATTTGAAAGCAATGTTCTGGTGGCCAGAAATGAAGAATGATGTGACATTGCATGTATCTAAATGTTTAACATGTGAAAAGGTTAAGATTGAGCATCAGAGACCATCAGGAACCCTTTAATCTTTAGAGATTCCACAATGGAAATGGGAGAGTATCGCAATGGATTTTGTGAAAGGTTTGCCTAGAACTCGGACTGGTTGTGACGCTATTTGGGTGGTTGTGGACCAACTGACAAAATCAGCTCACTTTCTTCCCATTCGAATAAGTTGCACAATGGAAGAATTGGCTCGAATGTATATCAAAGAGATTGTCAGGTTGCATGGCGTGCCTTCTACCATTATATCTGACAGAGATCCTCGTTTCACATCAAGATTCTGGGGAGCTTTTCAGCATGCATTTGGGACTTAGTTAAGTTTGAGTACTGTGTATCACCCTCAGACAGATGGGCAGTCAGAGAGAACTATTCAGACCTGGGAGGATATGCTAAGGGCTTGTGTTTTGGACCAGCCAGCGAGCTAGGATCGGTATATGCCGTCAGTGGAATTTGCTTATAACAATAGCTACCATGCGACCATTGGAATGGCTCCGTATGAGGCTCTATATGGCAGAAAATATCAATCTTCACTATGTTGGTATGAAACTGGAGAAAGGAGTTTGTTAGGACCTGAAATGATAGCTGAAACTATTGAGCAGATAAAGAAGATTCGTAGCCGAATGCTTATAGCCCAAAGCCGGCAGAAGAGCTATGCTGATCAAAGGCGAACGTCTTTTGAGTTTGAAGAAGGAGAGCATGTCTTTATGAAGGTTACACTAACCACTGGAGTGGGAAGAGCTATTAAGACTAAGAAACTGAATCCCCGTTATATTGGACCGCTTGAGATCCTGAAAAGAATTGGGCCAGTAGCTTATAGAATTGCTTTACTGTCATATCTTTCGAATCTGCACGACGTGTTTCATGTGTCACAGCTTCGGAAGTATACTCCTGACGCAAGTCATATTCCGGAACCATAACCGATTCAAGTGAGAGAAGATCTAACACTTCCAGTAATTCCGGTAAGAATTGATGACACCAATGTTAAACGATTACGCGGGAAGGAAGTATCACTGGTAAAAGTAGCTTGGAGTCGAGCAAGTATTGAGGAACACACTTGAAAACTCGAATCAGATATGTGGAAGGACTACCCACATCTCTTTTCAGGTAACTACATTTGAATTTTGAGGGCGAAATTCTTTGTTAGGTGGGTAGGATGTAAACCCTGTTAAATTAGTAAGTAATTAGTTGATAAATTAATTTTTAATAAAGAAGATTAGAAATATGAATATTATATTAAATTAGGATAGAGCTCATTGAAATGAGAATTTTGACACTAATTTCAAAGAAATCGGTCCAAAATTGGACCAAACAGACCGAACCGGTTGAACCAGGCCCAAACCGGGCCATCGGTCCAACTAGACCAACCTATTAAATGAACCCACGCCTTTCTTCTCCCTCATTTCAGCAGAAACAAAGCTGAAGCATTCACAGGGGAGAAGAGAAAGAAAAGTTTCCCGAACCCTTACGGTAAAATTCAATTTGCCGTAACTCCTCCGTCTGAGCTTCGATCGCCGCATCGTTTGCGGCCACGCGTTCACCGCGCCGAGCTCTACGTTTCTATCAGAACAATTTCATAGGTAATTCATTAAATACTCCCGACCACTCCTTTCCCCCAATTCTTAAAAGTATGGTACGGGTATTGAATTTCCTTTCTTTTTAATGTTTTAGGATCCAATTAGCTTGAAAAAAAATGTTCACTCTTGCTTATGTGAAGTTTGGGTAAGGTGAGGAAACCATAATTCTATTTTAATTTCACTAAATTTGAGCTTTGAGTATTAAATTGGGTATATATGTGTGATAAATGTGTATTAGGTTGTAAATAAATAATTGGAGCTTGGAATTGTGAATATTGGAACTTGGAGGAAGCTGAGCCTAGTGTTTACTGAATTTTGGAAGGGCTGTGTTTGTTTTGGAAAGGCTGTGTTTATTTTAAATATGTTACCTTGATCACTATGAGGAAATCGGCCAAGGTATAGTTCTCTTGCATTTAATGTATAATGTTCTGTGAAAACTTAGGCTAGATGACCATAGGATAAGCTGGAATGCAGGGTGTATTTAATGTTTAGTAATTTGATTGATGGATATGTTTGGTTTGATTTGGTTTGGTGATTTGATTATGTGGTGGAGATTGTTACTATATGGATGATAGAAGGATACATGGTTGAATTATTGATTATATGATTACAGGTATATTGAAGGAAAGCTTGATGGATTTGTTGAAAGATGAAATTGTGTAATATTATTGAATGGTGGTTAATGAAACGATGTGGAGTTTATTGAGTATTTTTGTTAGCATTTTGAGTTGATATTGATAGGTTGGAAATATATGGAATGGAAATATTGAATGAAAAAAAGGTTTTGAGGAATTTGCAAAACTTTGGTTTTGGGTCGAATTTCGGTGGGCTATAACTTGGCTTCTGGAATCCCAAATTGATTTCAACTTGTTTTAAATGAAAATTGTGCCGTTCAAAGAACGGAAGAAAAAGGATTTAAAACGATTGAGTTATGCCTGTCGAAAATTTTGATGTGGAATATGTAACTTATAGTTATATGTATCAATGCAGGAAGTTTTTTTATGATTCGGCAACTCTACTACTGAAATATGTTTTCTTAAGAGGACATACGTCTACGCGTACGCGTGGCAAGGGATTTTGGCGATGCGTACACGACTGATGCCATGCGCACGCCTAAGGGTTAGTAAGCATGTCCATGCGTACGCATGACAAGGGACGCGCGCACGAGCTGCACTCTTACACTCCCACGCGTTCGCGTGGCCCTTATTTCAGCAAATATGGTTTTCACCGTTTTAAACTGTAGTTTAAACCTCTAAACCTCTATTTCCATTCCTTTAGTCATGAATAGTAGTATTGCACCTGATAATCAGATGAATTTAGGAAATGGGGATGATTTGGAGGTGAAGTAAAGCTGAAAGGTGATGAATTGATTATGAAATGTTACGGATGATCATGTATGATACTTGACTTGATAATTAAATGAATGATCATGTATGAAACTTGGCTTGAATGATTAAATGATCTGAGATATGAAATTCCCTAGATAAAGTGTCGTGGCTTGCCACCACGTGTACCAGGTTGAAAACTCGATACTCTGTTGACCCTACGACGTAAGGGTGACCGGGCACTTATAAATTCTCGGGAATGTTAACCCCCATTGAGCAATATTGATTATTTGAGAAAAAGGTATGCATAGACTCTTGGGGATGCACGTCGAGGGACAGTCTAAGGTTTTCATACTTGTCGGGTTGGCTGGATAACTGACAGATAAGCCTCATCAGCCATAGGACAGGCATGCATCATATGTATTCTAATTGAATTACTTGTTTGTGCATTAACTAGGTGTGCCTAAGTGTACTTGCCATGCTAAATGTATATTTGTTACATGCAATATTTGTGACCTTCTTGTGCTTGCCTTTATCTGTTTATTTGTCTGTGAAATGCTAACGGATATGGAGGTATGGAAGAATGGTAGTAGGGGACTTAGATTTAAGGTTAAGTTAAGTTAGGCTTAGATACTCTTAGAAAACCACATTTTATGGCTTCTGTTTAATACTTTAAGCTCTATAATCTGAGCGTCGGCGTTCTAGGAGGACCTTATATATTATGTGTGTGGCACCTTTACCATACTGAGAACCTCCGGTTCTCATTCCATACTATGTTGTTGTTTTTCAGATGCAGGTCGAGAGGCATCTCGTTAGGCGTCTGGACCCCTGAGGCGAAGTGGTTACTGTGTTATTTTGTTGTACATTGATGTATATATATGTACTTAGCTCCCTCTCTCCGCATAACTTATTCTTTTTTATCTTCTTAGAGGTTTATAGAGAGGCAGGATTTTGTTTATGTATATTTAGGTTTTGGATATATGTGTGTGTGTGTAAATATTCTTCGGCCAGTCTTGACATCGCGGGCTGAGTTAGGAGCTTGTTATTTTGTATCTTTGGCACTCTATTCCTACTTTTATAATCTTATGTTTGATGGTTATAACTTCCTTAGCACGCAAGTTAACTCGTTTTTTGAGCGTTGCGCTTTTATTTTGCAATTTCTATTTCCCTTATTCTTCAAGACTCCTAGTATATTACAATCTTTCTACTATTACATGTATACATTTTATTTTAGAGGTCGTAACATCACACCACCTCTGTTTTACAACTTAAGCGTAAAGCTCAGTGTGATAGGGTGTTACATAAGTTCAAATCCTTCCAATTGCATTTTTACTAGTATAATAAAACTCTACATATATCTTTGTAGGCTCAGGCATTTAAAGGTCCAGACAAGGTGATATGAACTTTACTTGATTAAGAAGAAAAGTAAAGACATAAGTACATAAAGAGCAGAATATCCGAAATACAGAATGTCAAGCTCTAGACTAGACTTGACCCGCAAAGCCAAGGTCGGCCAAAGAATATCACATATATATACAACCCAAAATATCCCAAAATACATAAAGTAACACCTAGTTCTCTAAAAAGCCTCTAAGAGGATTAAACATAAGTTAATTATACATAAGAGAGTCTATAAATATAAATACATAACCGACAGCCCAAAATAAAAAGCCTCTAAGAGGATTAAACATAAGTTAATTATACATAGGAGAGTCTATAAATATAAATACATAACCGACAGCCCAAAATAGAACATCCCAACTTGCAGTTACAGCAGATAAAGCATATAGTAATTAAGCAGACATTATCAAATAGGCAAATCCAAGTAAGGCACATCCAAACAAAACAAACAAATGCATATTATGTATGCCTGCCCTATGGCTAATGAGCTCATTTGTCGGTTATATAGCCAA
Organism: Arachis ipaensis; assembly: GCF_000816755.2. Taxonomy (NCBI): domain Eukaryota; kingdom Viridiplantae; phylum Streptophyta; class Magnoliopsida; order Fabales; family Fabaceae; genus Arachis; species Arachis ipaensis. Next base: position 124,178,015 of record NC_029785.2, on the reverse strand, counting down.
CCCGACATGTCCGGTAGCTAACTCGGGCATTGTCTATCTGTTGTACACAAATATCTCAGTACATCGGCTGTCCATTAGAGGGAGAGTGCCATGTCACCATTAGAGGGAATATGTGTCTTGTCACCATTAGAGGGAATATGTGCCCTATCACCATTAGAGGAAATAGGTGCCATGTCACCCATACAAATCAGAGAGAAAACACAAACATACTCATCATCAATCATCCTCAATCATGCCTCGTTTATCATATTCATTCAATTTCATAATCAAACACTATTTTCACCATTCTTCTAAGTTTACAGAAAACTAGATTTTCACACCAAACTTCGCACGCACATAACTTTCTCATTTTAAATTATTTGTCATCCGTTCTTTGAACGTCATAAATTTCATGGACCTAATTTTTATTTGAACAAGTTTCACATAAATTGGGGGTCCGAAAGCCGAGTTATGACTCGCCAAAGTTGGTAAAAAAATCACTTTTACCAAAAACACTAAAACCTCTATTCTTTCCAAATTCTCAATTTCAAATCAAAATTCTTATAATCAAAACAACACCAAAACAGCCCCAAAATCATATCCACCCATTTTCACACAGTTTCCCTCATTAATACTTATAATCTCAACAATACATTCAACAATTTTCAATCAAATACAATTATTATGTAACCAATGTCATCATCATCTCTTATTATCATCATCAATCTTCACAGTCATCAATAATCATTCACCAACTCTCATCAACAACATTAATTACCATATCTTTATAGCAAACACAAAAACTTGACAAATAGTACTAACCTTTAACGATTCCGTCTAATTCAACTTAACCTATGGTCACCTAGCCTAAGTTTTCACGTGACATTACATATTATCTATGAAAAACCAAAATCATACTTTGGCCGATTTCTTCCTAATGCCAAAACACCTCAAATATCTTTGTTCCTCAAGTGTCCAAAACCCTGAATCCTCACCGAACGAAAACCCAACCTCCACAGTTCACTTTCTAGTCGCCGATATTACCAAATTTGTCTCCAAAACATATATCTCACTCTAATTCCACATAAATACTACAAAATCAAAATAGAGTTCCTAGTCATAAATGATTTACAAAAGTTAGCGGTTCTTCACCTTACTGACAGAGATTTGGGATAAGACCCAACAAGTCCACAAGGTTAATTTGATCCTAAACACCAAAATCACATAATCTCTCAAAATCCAAACCTCAAATTTTCTAAATTAGGGATAGAGTGGCTGAGCAAGAATAGTGAGGTACTTACCAAATTGTTTAGTGGACTTTGTAGAGCTCGATGCGCTGATCGCTTGGCCACAAACGATGCGGCGATCGAAGCTTGGATTCGAAAGATAAGTGGACAAGAGTGTGGAGTTAGGGTTTGAGGCTCCTTCTCTCCCTTTCAGCGTGCTTCCATGGAAAAATGAGGGAAGAGATATTGTTTTAGGTTTTTTATATGTTGGGTCATGGACCCGGTTTTCAGTCAAAACCTTTGAATTTAGAGTTAAAATTCAATTTTAATTATTTTTACTTCATTAAACTATAAGATTTAATTTTCTATTTTTTTAAATAATTAATTTATTAGTTAATTATTCATTAATTACTCGAAGTTTACATGATGACCTTCAGTGATGAGATTAATCTTTCATTTGCTTGGAAAGAAAAATATCATCTTTAAAGACGATGACGATCTTGAGGAAATCATGGAATAAGAGAAAGAGAAAGGTACGAAGTTTTTAGCATGGATGGAGGCCAACAAAGAATTTGAAGCAATTAATTTATTTATGATAGAGAAAAAAGGGAATAACATCCATGCAATAGATGGTATTTCATCGGGAGGTTAAATTATGTTCCACCGGGTACAGATGATATCTACTATATGAGAATTTTGTTAATTGTTCAGAAATGTTGCATAACATATGAGTCTATTAGGATAGTTAATGGGATTACATTATCCTAGCTTTCAATATGTTTTTTATTCTATGGGACTACTGTGTGACGATAGAAAATTTATTGCAGCTATTAATGAGGTTTGGTCACCAATTAAGAAAACTATTCATGATATTACTGATATCTAATAGTGTTAGCAAACCAAATTGTATTTGAAATGCAACTTGGGCATGGATGATGGGATACTATATAAGAGAAGAAAAACATTGAAAAACCAAGTTATTTCACTATGTGGTAAATCATTATCACATGTAAGATTTTACTTGCTAAAATCAGTGTTCATCCATGGACAATTTTACGTTGCTTTATCAAGAGTTAAGAGTCGTAATAGATTGAATGTTCTAATTCTAGACGAAGACAACAATCTAAATTCATCAACAACAAATGTCGTATTCAAAGAAGTTGTTAATAATATTTAGATAAGAAAAATAGTATTTTTATTTTAGTAACATGTTATGATTTACACTTTTGTACAAACATTTGTCATAGATATAACTAATTTATCTATAATTATACTTTCAGACTTGAAATGAAATATGTAACATGGAGCACAACATCGTATGATAACTGTTTATCTAATGAGGTTAGTAAAATACTAGATTGTCGATAAACTTTTGTTAGTCTTTTGATATAAAGTTTAGTGCACAATTGACATACTACTAATACAGCTATATATATTCTTGTTTTTTCAGGTTTCTTTTTTTATGGTTCAAGAATATTATAAATTTCAAATTGTTCCATTTACAATTTACTTTAAATAAATATAAAACAACATATTCAATACATTTATTATATAATGATGATGATAATATTATACTAAAGTTAAAAAATTTATAATTACAAAGTACTATTTTTGATTTATCATATCAAATTAAAATATAAATCTGTGCATCACACAAATTTAACACTAGTAATTATAAACCTGAATCTTACACAACAAAGATAATAGAGAAGATGGCTGATAAGGATGCATAGATATATCACATTAACAAATGTTAATAAGGCATCAATTTAATTAATTTTGTGTATTTTTTTCTTATGTTTTTAATCTTTTAATTTTTTGTGTTAGTCTTAAAAATATTTTGAGACCTAATTATTTGTTCTTTAATTATGTGAGTTAACTATAAAATTAATACCCAATAAATTTAGGCAATAATAAAAAGTATCTTAAAAGAGGCTAATAATAAAATTATTCTTAAAAGATTAAAAAATTTGACAAAAATGACCAACTGTTAATTGCTTCCATTTTCATTAACAGAAAAAGTTGAAGTGGCTGACGGAATATATGACATAACACTAAATCATCACCTCTTGCTTCCACGTCCTCTTCTACCTCACCACTACCACCATCTCCTACCACACCTACCACCACCACTAACCCCATCCTCAAATCACCCTTAGCTCCCTTTTGCTACTCATTTTCAGCATTTTTCTCTCTTTATCTCTCTTTGCTTCCCACTCTTCTTCTTCCTCATCATCTTACTCTGCGCACTTTTCTCTATAATTCATCATTCATACAGTTCAACAGCAACAACATTTTAACAATAACAACAGCAGTCGCGCAGTTCAAAAAAATAATAACATGCAATTCTTTTAAGAAAAAAAAAATATATCTAAGGACATAAAAGGAGAGATATAGAATAAAGGAGAGAATAAAGTATAAGGAAGAGTGGAAATAGAAAAGACACAAAGTAGAGAGAGAGAGAGAGAGAGAGAGAGTAAAGGAGGAAGAGAAAGATGAAATTGGCGTCGAGTTGTTGTTAGAAAGAGAGAGAGAAAGAAAGGTTCACCCAAAATAGCAAAGGAAGAAGAAGACATTAGCAGTGAGCAAGGTCATCATTGCTTAAGGACGGACCTATGTATATAGTAGTGGCAGGAAGTGGCCTCATTCACATTTGGAAAATTTTTCAGTAGTATATAATAGTATTATTTATTTATCCCCCTAGTTTGTTAATCTTGGCCAATTATGTTAGAAGAATATAAAAAATATTTTATTAGATTTGACTCTATATAAAAAATTAGAAATATTCATGGATCGGATCATATTCACAAAATCGCGATATTTATCCGCAAAATATGGATATCATCCGATTCACAAGAGGATCGAATCAGATAAGATCCGATATGTACTCTAATAGAATAGGATCGATGATATTACGTGTGTATCCACGGATTCAATTCATAGATCTGCATATTAATAATTAATTAAATAAATTAATAATATATACATTAGTTTCACAAATTGGAGAAAACCCTAATTTCACCCCTTTTGTCTTCAGTTCTCACCCGCCCCCAGTTAGTGCAGTCACCACTCCCTTCTCTCTGAGACCTTAGTCACTGACCACCACCAGAGATTGCTCACTGGAGACTGCTCACCACTCTTCCTTGCGTAGTCGTGCTTTTTCTATGTTCTTCGTGTTTGCCCTTTCTATTAAAAATTAAAATTTGATTATTTCAATTTTATCTATTAACTTTTTTTTTAATTTAACTTTTGGCATTTATAATCAACTTGATAACTTTTAATAAGATGTACGTACAATCTAAATATCAATTATCAAACTTAAATTGGATTTGTATTTTTTTAAAATTTTTGAAATTAGAAAGGATAGGTTATCTATTGCTATTTTTTTTTAAAGTTAATTTTGATTTTGACAACCATAGTTAAACGAATTCTTTGTGGTTTTCATGGGTCAGGTGAGGTCGGATCTAATTAGACCCGGATCTGACCCTAAAAGGTCACCGGATCTATTTTGATCCGACCCGAAAGTGACCCAAAATAGATGGGTTAAACCGAGTTAGATCTGATGTAAAATTAGTATATATAAATTTGTAAATTTTATATACTAAAGTAATAAAATTTTATTTTTAAAAATTAAATTTAACAAATTTTATATCATATTTATCCCAAAAAAAATTATTTTAAAGCAAAAATAATTTTTATTTGAAAAAAGTGACTTTGGGCCAAGCGGCGCAGAGCATAACCCGAACTTGACTTGAAAACAACAGTAAAAAAAAAGGCAAACCGAACCCGACAAAATACGAAATACGCTTGAATCGGATTTCGGGCTGAGTTTTGAACACTCCTAGATTATGCTCTTCTAAAATGAAGAGATTGATAACTGAGAAAATAAAAAATAAGTCAAATTTAAATCATGAGATATTATTTTCTCACTTTAAAAGATCGTTTCCTTAAAGTGAAGATACTTAATTGAATTGGTTATATTTTATAATAATTAAAAAATTTTATTATAATTCAATATAATATTGCTTCCACGGTTAAAAATTTATAGATCCATCACTATCACCGTTGCCATCCCTGAGTTTGAAGACAGAGGCACCATCACGCACTATTGAAGCAAGGAGGAGAAAGAGAGAGAGAGATAGGTGTTACAATGTTGGAGAGAAAGTGAGCTTTATGGTGGAAAGAAAAACGAAGAAGAAGAACACATCGGTAAGGTCTCGGGAGAACGAGATAGGTAGACCTGTTCTCTTGTTGTGCTATTGCTCTCCCTTGAATTATGAATTTTTAGGCAACTAGGAATTGGTGAAAGGGGATGAAGAGATGAAGAAGAGAGACAAAGAAAGAGAGATAAAATTGTTGGTACCATGTCATTTGCTCCATTAGTCATTTCAGTATTTTCCATTAATGAAAATGGGAGCAATTGACATATTGGTCAATTTTAAAACTTTTTTAGGGGTTGTTTTGTCGTTAACATCTTTTAAGAGCTTTTTTGTCAACACATCAATCTTTTAGATACTAATTTGGTAGTTAACTCTTATTTATGCTATAAAATTTTGAGAAGGGAAAATAAATTAGAAAAGTGTAAATAGTCATTTTCGTATCCAAAATATTTCAATTTTGACAAAATAATACCGGAAAAAATGATTCCAAAAAATATATTTCATTTAACAAAATGACCCAAATGTTTAGTCAATGATTAATGTACCCAATCAACTATTAAATTTTTCAGAAAATATTAATATATTCTCATCCATTGTCACCATCGCCACCGTCACCCACCCTACTTTATTCCTTTGCCCCATTGCTTTCCTCTATCATCACTCAAGTTTGCCACCCAACCTCACCCACTGCATTATTATCACCACTATTACTCTCATCCTACCTTTTTCTTTTGTTCAATTCCATCTTTTTGCTACCATCCCATTTCACTACCCTCATCCATAAGCATCACCAGTAAAATCATCTCCACAATCACCCTAACCCTATCTCATTCCTTTGTCCTATCCCATCTTTCTACCACCATCTCATCCTATCATCCTCACCTATTGACATCAACAACATCGTCACCACCACCATCAACTCCATCCCACTTCATTTCTTTGCTACATTCCATCCCTCTGCCACCACCCTATCCACTAGCCCTCGTTCATTAGTATCATCATTATCATTGATAGCATTCTTGCAACCCACTCTACTATCGCTATCCCTCACTCGCTACCACCGCCTTAACTTTTACTATGAAATATCCAGAATCATCATCAACAATAGATCAAAAAATATAAATTGAGAACAAAAAATAAATTAAAATTCAGAAGGAGAGAAAGAATGATAGAAGAGGTAAAGATAGAGATAAATCATCAGATTAAAGAGAGAAAAAAAAGGGATGAAGTTGAGATAATGAATATTAAGATTGTGATGGTGGTGGAAGTGGAAGTGGACGTGGGGGTGACAAAGAGTTGAGATAAGAATAGCGAGTGAATTGAACATTAGGATTGCGGTGGTGGTGGAAGTATAAGTGAAGGTGATGGAGGAGATGTAGTGACATGGACTTGGAATAAAAATAGTAGGTGAAGCGTGAAAAAAAATAGTGGTAGATAATATTAATGAGAGAAAAGGGATAAATTAGTAATTTTATATAAAAATAAAGATAAATTAATATTTTTATGAAAAATTTAATAGTTTATTAGGTAAATTAACCATTGATA
>NC_029785.2:124159490-124161445 GCF_000816755.2 Arachis ipaensis | reverse complement strand
TAATTTCAGTTTAAAATAAATTTTTATTTGAAAAAAGTGACTTTGGGCCAAGCGGCGCAGAGCATAACCCGAACTTGACTTGAAAACAACAGTAAAAAAAAAGGCAAACCGAACCCGACAAAATACGCTTCGAGTCTGAATCGGATTTCGGGCTGAGTTTTGAACACTCCTAGATTATGCTCTTCTAAAATGAAGAGATTGATAACTGAGAAAATAAGGTTCTAATCAAATTTAAATCATGAGATATTATTTTCTCACTTTAAAAGATCGTTTCCTTAAAGTGAAGATACTTAATTGAATTGGTTATATTTTATAATAATTAAAAAATTTTATTATAATTCAATATAATATTGCTTCCACGGTTAAAAATTTATAGATCCATCACTATCACCGTTGCCATCCCTGAGTTTGAAGACAGAGGCACCATCACGCACTATTGAAGCAAGGAGGAGAAAGAGAGAGAGAGATAGGTGTTACAATGTTGGAGAGAAAGTGAGCTTTATGGTGGAAAGAAAAACGAAGAAGAAGAACACATCGGTAAGGTCTCGGGAGAACGAGATAGGTAGACCTGTTCTCTTGTTGTGCTATTGCTCTCCCTTGAATTATGAATTTTTAGGCAACTAGGAATTGGTGAAAGGGGATGAAGAGATGAAGAAGAGAGACAAAGAAAGAGAGATAAAATTGTTGGTACCATGTCATTTGCTCCATTAGTCATTTCAGTATTTTCCATTAATGAAAATGGGAGCAATTGACATATTGGTCAATTTTAAAACTTTTTTAGGGGTTGTTTTGTCGTTAACATCTTTTAAGAGCTTTTTTGTCAACACATCAATCTTTTAGATACTAATTTGGTAGTTAACTCTTATTTATGCTATAAAATTTTGAGAAGGGAAAATAAATTAGAAAAGTGTAAATAGTCATTTTCGTATCCAAAATATTTCAATTTTGACAAAATAATACCGGAAAAAATGATTCCAAAAAATATATTTCATTTAACAAAATGACCCAAATGTTTAGTCAATGATTAATGTACCCAATCAACTATTAAATTTTTCAGAAAATATTAATATATTCTCATCCATTGTCACCATCGCCACCGTCACCCACCCTACTTTATTCCTTTGCCCCATTGCTTTCCTCTATCATCACTCAAGTTTGCCACCCAACCTCACCCACTGCATTATTATCACCACTATTACTCTCATCCTACCTTTTTCTTTTGTTCAATTCCATCTTTTTGCTACCATCCCATTTCACTACCCTCATCCATAAGCATCACCAGTAAAATCATCTCCACAATCACCCTAACCCTATCTCATTCCTTTGTCCTATCCCATCTTTCTACCACCATCTCATCCTATCATCCTCACCTATTGACATCAACAACATCGTCACCACCACCATCAACTCCATCCCACTTCATTTCTTTGCTACATTCCATCCCTCTGCCACCACCCTATCCACTAGCCCTCGTTCATTAGTATCATCATTATCATTGATAGCATTCTTGCAACCCACTCTACTATCGCTATCCCTCACTCGCTACCACCGCCTTAACTTTTACTATGAAATATCCAGAATCATCATCAACAATAGATCAAAAAATATAAATTGAGAACAAAAAATAAATTAAAATTCAGAAGGAGAGAAAGAATGATAGAAGAGGTAAAGATAGAGATAAATCATCAGATTAAAGAGAGAAAAAAAAGGGATGAAGTTGAGATAATGAATATTAAGATTGTGATGGTGGTGGAAGTGGAAGTGGACGTGGGGGTGACAAAGAGTTGAGATAAGAATAGCGAGTGAATTGAACATTAGGATTGCGGTGGTGGTGGAAGTATAAGTGAAGGTGATGGAGGAGATGTAGTGACATGGACTTGGAATAAAAATAGTAGGTGAAGCGTGAAAAAAAATAGTGGTAGATAATATTAATGAGAGAAAAGGGAGAAATTAGT
>NC_029785.2:124142592-124159454 GCF_000816755.2 Arachis ipaensis | reverse complement strand
TTATCAAACATAATATATTTTTTTAGGATCATATTATCATAATTATTTTTTAAGTATTATTTTATCAAAATCAATTTTTTTTGGAGACAAAACAACTATGTACTTTTTAGAAATAAATTACAATGTTGAGTTATTCCCAGAAATGAGTAGTATATAAATATATTTAACCAACTTAAAGAAGCATAAGGCAAGTAAATATCATAGTATACAAAAAAAATTAGAATAATAAATAAAACAATCCCATTAGCTAACCAACTAGTTAGGGTACCAACCAACTTAGCTAACTTTTTAAATTTCAAAAAAAAAATTTTAATTTCAAAAGACACGCGTCGCCCCCTCTCGAAAAGAAACATCCAAAAACAAATGAAAGAAACATTCAGTACCCTACATAAAAAAATTATCAATTTACTCAGAAAAATATCCAATACTCTATAAAAGAAACATCCGAAAAATAGTTAAAGAAAAAAAAAGAACGCACCCTAAAAACATCCAAAAAACTAGAAAAGAAACACTCAATAACCACATAAAAGAATGAAAAGAATGAAAAATATCTAAAACTCTGTAAAAGAAACATCTATTTACTTCGAAAGAAACATCCAAAAAATTGTTAAAAATATTTAAAAAAATAAAGGAACGCACTGTCGCTGCAGTGGTTGGCGGCGCTGCGAATTGGTGGGGATGTGCAACGCGAAATGGAGCCGCATTACGTCGGGACGGAGGGCGCTGCGACGATAGCGGTGCTGCAAATAGGCGGGGATATGCGACATGAGAAGGAAACCGCGGTGGTCGGGTGGGCGGGCCACAGTATGTTGAGACAGAGGGAATAACGACGTTCAGCGAGGTGCGTAACGCAAGGAGGGAATGGATATTAAGAATGATAGAAGAGGTAGAGATAGAGATAAATCACCAGATTAAAGAGAGAGAAAAAGGGGATGAAGTTGAGATAGTGGATATTAAGATTGTGATGGTGGTGGAACTAAAAGTGGACGTGGGGGTGACAGAGTTGGGATAAGAATAGCGAATGAAGTGAAAATTAGGATTGTGGTGGTGGTGGAAAATGGAAATAGAAGTGAAGGTGATGAATATGTAGTGACATGGACTTGGAATAAAAATAGTAGGTGAAGTATGGAAAAAATAGTGGTAGATAATGGTAACGAGAGAAAAAGAATAAATTAGTAATTTTATATAAAAAATAAGGATAAATTAATACTTTTATGAAAATTTTAACAATTTATTAGGTAAATTAACCATTGATGAACATTTGCATCATTTTATCAAATATAATATATTTTTTAGGGTCATTTTAACATAACTATTTTCTAGGTATTATTTTATCAAAATCAAATTTTGTTGGCAAACAAAATGACTATGTACTTTTTAGAAACAAATTATAATGTTGAGTTATTCCAAAAAATGAGTAGTATATAAATCAATTTGACCAACTTAAAGAAGCATAAGGCAAGTAACTGTCACAGTATACAAAAAAGTTAGATTAATAAATAAAATAATCCATTAGCTAACCAATTAGTTAGGGTACCAGCTAACTTTTTAAATTTCAAAAAAAATTTAAATTACAAAAAACACGCGCCGTCCTCCTCCTGAAAAGAAACATTCAAAAACAAATGAAAGAAACATTTAGTACCCCACCTAAAAAACTATCTATTTACTCAGAAAAAATATAAGGTACTCCGTGAAAGAAACATTAAAAAAGATAATAAGAACGCATCTTTGAAAAAAATCCCAAAAACTAGAAAAGAAACATCCAATAACCACATAAAAAACCATGAAAAAATATCTAAAACTCTGTAAAAAAACATCCATTTACTTCGAAAAAATTCCAAAAAAATAGTTAAAGAAAAATTAAAAAAAGGAACCACTGTCGATGCGGTGGTCGGTGGCGCAGGAATCAACAGGGATGCACGATGCAAAGAGGAAGCCGCAGTACGTCGGAATGGAGGGTGCTGCGGCGATAGCGACGCTGCGAATTGGCGGGATACGCGACGCGAGGAGGGAGCTATGGTGGTTGGTTGGCTGGGCCACAGTATGTTGGGACAGAGGGAACAATGGCATTCAGCGGGCTGCACGACGCGAGGAGGGAGTCGTGGTGGTCAGAGGCACTACGCGTTGCGAGTGGGAGAGCCGCAGTGGCCAGAGGCACTGCATGTCACGACGGAGGGAGGGCAGTGGTCGATAGTGCTATGAATCGCAATGGAGGGTGCTGTGGTGGGAGAGAACAACACGAATGGGAGTGAGAGAGGAACGAGGGATGTGTGGTTGCTTTTTTCAATTTTTGGGTTAGGTTTAGAGATTTTTTGTGTTATTGAACCTTTTTGTTGTGATCCAATATAATATATCGGAGTTGTCTGGTATTCTAATTGATTTTTTAATTTTTTTTTCTGTAGATAAATAGACACATTTTAGTAATAAAATAAAATAATTTTTACTTTGCTAATATACTATACACGATATTAGAAAACTCAACCCTAAATAAGAAATGAAAACATATTACTGAGTCTGAAGTAGTAAAATTACAGCAAGGTACAATCCAAACAGCATCGTCAAGGTTGTGCTTTTCTTTATCTTCTGAGTTTCATGTTTTTACAATTGTTTTGATGTGCTTTTTCAATTGAAAAATATAAAAATGACACGAGGTCAACTAATTTTCTTTATAAGAAAAGTAAGTTTAATTTACTTAAATTTCATTATCCACTAATAATTAATAACAATATTGATCTAAAATGTTATCTAAAATTAAGGTGAATTTAGACTTGGATGTGAAATTTAAATATTTTTAGATGAGAATTTCGACTTGTTAATTAGAGCGGTAATTTATTTGATGTCATTGCTTGAATGATAATAATAAATATTTATAAAGAATTTTGATATCTAAGTCAATAAAAGTTTAAGCAAGTTTTAAACGAGATTATATTAAAAAAATATCTGAGTGTTAGGATAGTTATAGAATAATAAAGTAAAATTTAATCATTTTTTGTAGATAATTTTTTAAAATCATATAAAGTGAAAAGTTACTCATATTAAGTTGGTTATTTTTTTAGTGGTGATAATTAAAGTAGTGAGGAGAGTATCTAGCTCCCAAATGGAGATTGGATACGAATTTGAGAATTCGTATCTACTATCTATGTTAGTCCGAACTATATAAATGAGACCACATAGATTAATTTTATTACGGTTAAATCGATTTTATGTTGTTTAGATTCAAATGTATCTTATCAAGTAAAGAAAATGTAGGCTGAACTTATATTCAGCCGACTAAGTATAAACAAATACCTTGCTTCATTTCATTATTATCATCATTAGTTTTTTTTTAAAACTAAACTTTAAATTTAAAACGAGATTAACATATATTAATTTTTCAAGTCTATAGTTTCCTCTTTCTATATATTATCTTTATCAAATTTTAAGTTATATTTTTTACTCTGATCTATTGCTTCGTGTCCTTAACATTTAAATCGTCCTATTTGTATCCCTAACGTTTGTAAAAGTGATTCAATGTTATCCTACTATCAATTATACTAACAAATCAGATTATATTTTTCAATTATTCTCACTTGGATGTATTCATTCTCAATTAGGTCTCATTTGGATGTGTTCGATTTTAATATTATACCCACTATTTGTGTTTAGATTCAATTATGTCCATAGCAAAGTGAATTATGTAAATGTTGTAGGAATTAGTTTCAACTTTTGATGAGCTATTTTTCGGAGTGGATCATCGATTCTATCCCAGACATTTATATTCTAACTTCAAGAAGAGATTTTTAAAACTCAAACTAAAGCGTTCATGATGTGTAATTGACGGCAGGATAACATTGAATCACTTTTACAAACGTTAGGGATACAAATAGGACGATTTAAACGTTAGGGACACAAATAGGATTTACCCCAAATATTGGGGACAAAATGATACTTTACTCTAATTATTATATACAGTATTTTTATCAAAAAATATAACTAAATTAATAATATATGCAAATTCAATATTAAATTTAAGAAGGCTGGTGCAGGAATTGTAAATCACACTTTTCACAACTCGTACCACTAACCAGCAAGTGCACTGGGTCGTCCAAGTAATACCTTACGTGAGTAAGGGTCGATCCCACGGAGATTGTTGGCTTGAAGCAAGCTATGGTTATTTTGTAATTCTTAGTCAGGAAATTAGTAATAAAAGTGATTGGGTTTATGAAGAGTAAATAGCATAAATTAAATAATACTTGTTATGCTAACATACAAACTTTTTTAGCAACTAAGTTTAACCAAGTTGGCCCAAGCCCAACAAAAACCAACTTCACATTAAGGTGCGTATAAACACGTGCTCACTCAATCGTTCAATGGCGCGAGCGGTATTATGAAAAATGCTTTTTCTTCCTCGATCAAAATCGCAACCCTGAAAATTTGAACAACGCCCGAAATTTCTGAAAAAATTGTCAAAATCGTCGTGAAAACTCAAGGAAATCTACAAGCAAAGTTCAAAATCTCCATTAAGAAATAAGAAACAAAAGACGAAAGATTATTAAAGATACTGTTCATTAATCATCCAGTTTTTTCACTTTTCTCTTTCTCATTTTGATCGCGAAATACTAGATAGTCATATTTCTGTTTATTTATTAGATTTCAATTGGTGATAACTGTCTTACGTACTGTTTTGTGTATAGTTTAACCTATATTTTCATGTGTTTGAGGGATTTGAATATGTTTTTGTGCATGTTTGCATGTTTCGAACTGAGTTTGTCAGTAGTAATCAAAAACAAATTTTCGGCATATTTCAAGTGAATTCAGGTATAATTGGTGCTGTTGTCCTATTCTTGCTATAACTAGAAACTTTCGGTATATTTCAAGTGAATTTAAGTGTAATTGGTGTTGTTGTCCTATTCTTGCTGTAACTAGAAACAAAATATTGTTCTTGTACTTCTGGTGTCATATAATGCATGTTTGATTGGGTTGAATATCATTTTAAACTCATTTTATTTTCATGTAATCAAAAAATAATAGTAGATTATTTGGTTTTTCTTTCTGTGTATTTCTTGTAATTTGAGGTGTACTTGGTGTTTTTGTCCTCTTTTTGTTGTAACAAATCATATAGTTTTGTTGTAGTTCTTCTGGTGTCATTTGATGCATGTTTGATTGAGTTGCATCTCTTTTTAAAAATCACATTGTGTGATGTATCAAAGAAATAATAGCGGTGTATATGGCTCGTATTTTGGTGTATTTCTTGTGAATTGAGGTGCACTTGTTGCTGTTGTTATCTATAAACCTTATTTTTTATTCGTTATAGAAAAAATGGCAAGCAAGAACCCTACACCAAAATACAATGTAAGCAAATATATCTTAGACCAACTCAATTTTTTCTTGTATAAATATAGTTTATTTAGATGATTCTCATTTGTTTACAGAAAACTCATAAGTTGAGATGCTTCACAAGACTCCTTCATAATAAATTCCAAAACATGAGTCACGAAAAGAAAGGCATTGTCCAGGAATTGGGATTTGGTGGTTTGATGCACATCCCTCCCATGAATGTGCTGCATAAGCTCTTGAAAGAGTTGGCATATTCGCTTAATCTGATAAAACCACATTGGACACCTTGTACGGTGTATTTAACATCATCCAAGAAAATATAGGAGCTACCCTTGGCTTGAATGCAAATGGTAACCGATTACATAAACTGTTATACTTGCATTTTTTGTAATCTATTCTGTTAATTATTTCGGTGTATTTTTACATTATATCTGTGTTATTGAAATATTTTTGCTGTTTTTGTAGCGCCGCTCTTTCCAGGCAAAGTTAAATTTCAAGAGCTTAGTGAGGAAGACAAGGAAGTTTTTAGAAGCTTCCAAGGCACTAATTTGAAGCAATTGACAAACTCGATGATGGAGATTAGTGTTGATGGGGACGAAGATCGGCTAAAGTTCAAAAGGACATTCAGCCTCTATATTCAGATGTCCTTCTTGTTGCCAACAACCATAAACAAGGTTTCTCTCGTTCACATACCGCTGATTTTTTGTGTGGACACCATACGTGAGTGGAATTGGGGTGGTCATGTCCTCAACTTCCTCATCAAGGGAATCAGTGAGAACATATTGAAAAAGAAAAAAGTTGTTGATAGTTGCCTCTATGCTCTCATGATTGTATATTTTCATGAATCCACACACAAGAACAAGCCGGTGGATACAATTCCTAGACCACCATGGTTGCAACATTGGACTAGGGAGTTGCTGGTTTAGAGGATAGAAGCTGAGATTAAGGATCATATGTTAATTCAACAGAATTTTTTCTTTAATTTTGGTGTATCTGTTTTATATATATGATGTAAATTAATATTTTACCTATTTTAGGGCATCGTGAAAAGAGCACAGCTGAAAGACAAATTGATGAGAATAAAGAAGGAAGAAAAGAAGGAGAAAAAGAAGAAGCCACAAAAGAAGAAAAACATTTCTTCAGAAAGTGATAGTGTTACTGACTCTGAGTCTGATTCTGAACAAGACTCAGAGGGGGCACCAAAAATAAGAAAACAACCAACAAGAAAGGCAAAAAAGTAAGTATTATTTTTCGGTGTATTTTGTTATTTGTACTATGTTTACCCTGATGATGGTTTGTTGTCTAGAATGGAATCTAAAAAAAGAAAGCACATTGTTCAAGATTCATCTTCCAAAAACCAAACTGAATCTGATGATGAGTAAGATTCAGAAATTATTATTGGAATGCTATGTTTTCTGTTTATGTCAAAACTTTATTTATTAACAAAATGTTTCCAATTTATTGTCAGAAGTGAAGAATTGGAGCAAATAACACAAGGAAGATTGAAGAAAAAAGTTCACAATCCTGCAAAAATATATGCATTACTTTCGGGTGTATTTTATCAATTTTGTTTTGTTTATTTGCCTAATAATTCTTTGCTTTCTAGGATGCAATCCAACAAAAATGAAAGCACAATATTGAGTATTCATCTTCTGAAAAAAAAAAAAAAAAGCTGAATCTGATAATGAGTAAGATACATTGAAATGCTATGTTTTTCTTTATTGTGAAAATTTTATTTTTTAACCGAATTTTTTGCATGTGTTGTCAGAAGCAAAAAAAATGGAGGAAATAAGAAAAACAAGATTGTAGAAAAAAATCACAAGCCTACAAAAAAATAAGTTTTACTTTTCGGTATAATTTGTCAATTTTATTGTGTTTATTTGACTAAGGATTGTTTCCTTTTCCAAGATTGAATAAATAAAAAAAAAAACATATTGTTGAGAATTCAGCTTCCCAAAAAGAATCTTACTCTAATAATGAGTAAGATTCAAAAACAATCATTGTAATGCTATGTTTTCTTTTTCATGAAAATTTTATTTGTTAACATAATCTTTTGCATGTACTATCAGAACTGAACAAATATAACAAATAAGAGAAGCAAAAATGAAGAAAACAAATGATAAGCCTACACAAAAGTATGTTTTGCTTTTCGGTGTAATTTGCTAAGTTTATTGTATTTTTTTCACCTGATGATTGTTTGCCTTTTTAGGATGTACGAAAAAATCATAAATATACCAGAAAGTGGGCGCTCCACTCCACAGAAGCTCATTATGATTCTTCGCAAACATAAGATTCAATATGTAAAATCCTTTCTTTGCTAAAATTTCCTAAAATTTGATGTAATTAATTACTCTAATTTTACTGAATAATGTTTATTTTGTCCTTAGAATGCCGCATGTAAATTTGGCAAGTGAAAATGATCATGTGTTTCAAACACAGACAATCTATAAGAGCAGTGTAAAAAAGCCAAGTGATAATATGTAATTTTTGTTTCTCTTGCCATTTTCTTAATTCTTGTGTTACCATATTCTGTGTCTGATTCCATATATATATAAGGCCCTTTAAGACATTATTCAAGAAAAAAAAGGCAGAAAAAAAGAAAGAAAAAACTGCAACTATGTAAGTTCTCATAAAATAAAAGTTGTGTTTCTATTGAATGCTTGAGGTGTATTTCAGGTTCAAGGAACCACAAGAATCATTAAATGAACCAGCTCCTATACTAGAAGCAATAATAGGTAGTAATCCTCAAGAAAAAATAATTATTCTTCAGAAAGAGACTCATTCTCAATCAGAACCACTCGACATGTGAGTTTTGCAACCTACTTTCAATCTTTTATTCTTTGAGTTAATCATTTCTACCTAAATGTTTACTCAATATTAACTTTTTATTTTTGTCTTCACTAGACTTCCACTTCAAATATTTGCACCTCCATCAGAAACAACAGCCTCAAGCCCTCTGCAAAAGCAACCAACTATTGCAAAATCTCCCAGTGAGGAATATATAGAAGAAGCTATTAATGCGTAAGAAATAATACTTTCGGTGTATTTGGTTTGTCTTTGGGTGTATTTGTGCATGGTTTAATGAGTTACATGTCTTTTTAAATAGCGGCATATTTGGTTCTTATTTCGGTGTATTTCGTGTGAATTGAGGTGTAATTGCTTTGTTTTTTTAATTTAATTCCTTTTCTATAATCCTGCAGTACTCCACAACCTCATGAACCTGATGAAACACACCAACAGAAGAACATACTGAAGAACAACCTCAACAACCTCAACAAGAATCTAATGAGCCAGTAGCTCCTTCTAAAGTGTAAGTTTTACACAATATAATTCTCTTTCAATATTTTCTGTGTATTCTTATACTATTTTATATGTCACCATGCAGTCATCTACCCTCTCAAGCCAATGTTGGATTAATGATGTCGCCAATGTAGCATCATTTCTAAAGCATGACATTCCTGCACCATCATTCAGCCTTGGCTTTTCTAAATTGAATGAGGAAGATACACTTACTCAGGAGGTTGAACCAGCAGTTGAAAAGAAAAAATCTCAGAGAGCACGATATTGCTTGAAGAATTAGAAGAGTTAGAGGAGCAGATCATAAATACTGGGGTTGCAGCAGCATTACATTTTGCTGAGATAAAAGTCTCCAATGCCAAAAGGTACAGCCTACCATTAGCTTTGTTGATTTCAAAACTTCTGTGAGGCGAAACAAAATAACAGGCAACCTTAAAGAAAAATATTTTCTCTGGGTCACAATTGTCAAGACCTATGACAATACACGTACTAATGAGTGGGACACAATATTTATCCTGAATCATGAATATCCGTTGAAAATAACTAGAGGGCACTTTGGATCCTTAAAAGCTAATACATATGTCGAAAATCCGATAATTTTAGAATAACATTAATGATTTTCTTATGAGTTATTGTGCCATATATGTAATAACTTTAGGTTTTTTGTTTTCTTAGGTTGTCTTTGCAATGTGTCATATTCTAAACAAAAAAAGAATTAAAAGATTTGAAGAATAAATATACTATTTTTCCTTTAATATTATGGTAAAGTGTAGTAAGTTCAAATTTTGGTGTATTTTTAAAATGTATTGTTTGTTATAATTGTTTCTTTCGGTGTTATACAAATCTTGCAAAATTTAGCTTTGGGTAATCATAAGGGCAAGTACAAACAACCAAAAACTAACAAGCTCTTCGATATTCAAGAATATAAGGACTTCATCCCATATTTAGACTAGAAAAAGTTTGCATCCCATCCTTTTATACGTTTTCATTTATAAAGTTTCTTAAACAATTCTTTCATTATGTGTCAATTAAACTAAAAAATTATTCTCTTTGATCAAACTTCAGATATTTGCCTCAATTTGCTACATAGAACATTGGTGGATATGGATGGCGGATGTTAAAAAGAATAAATTTCATGTCCTTGACCCATTTCACAAAAAACTCCTTCGAAAGAAAGAACAACACTTAATAAATTTATTGTAAGTTGTTTCTGTCTTCTTTATAAATTCTCTGGTTTCTATTTGTTGTTAGCAATATAAATTCGCTGTAGTTCTGTTTGAAATAAGGTGGACTATTGGTTCATTTCTGTCTAATTTGGTATTAAATATAGTCTTTCTTTTATTTTTCTTTTTTTTTTTCTTTTTTTTAGGGCTTCATGATTTCAAGAATAAAGGTATTTGCCGAAGGACAACTTTTGAAAGACAAGAATGATGAAATTGAAGTACCATACGTTAACATCGCTGGGCAACATAACAAGTATAAATCTTTCTATCTGAGAAAATTTTGTATTTTCTCTTACTATCCTATTTTATTTTGCTAATTTATTTTTATTTTTAGCTTCGATTGTGCAATTTATGTGATGAAATGGCTCGAGATAATTGAACCATAAAACATCAAAAAAGGCAAATATGTATCGGAGAATCGGACACAGTTAACTATCTTTAAAAATAGATAACTCTATATTACTAAATTAACGGAGTTTAATAAAAGAAATTTCTTTAAACTGTAGGAAGAAATGGATCATCTCAGAGTTGAATATGTTTCAGTCATTCTATTTGATGAATTAAATCGACTCAGAGATGAAGACATTTAAGAATGTGAAGCCATCATACTATCCAAGCCATCTGCAATATTATTGAGCCTTATTGTGAATTGCATTTAGAAGATATCGATAGTAAATAGTTTGAATGTTGTATACTGTTAAAAATTGTGTACTAAATTGTCTGTTTGAACACATACTTTCTATCTTTGCAGATATTTGATCCAAGCTTTTTATAAATTTTTTTTTTACAAAAATAAACTTCTATAAAGTTGTCTGTGCTGTATTGAAATGCTGTTAATCTGAATGAATCCAGGTTCAAAAAAATTCTAGGAAAACAAGACTAAATTGTCTAATACACCGAATTCGTTTATGAATACACCGTAAACTATTCAAAATACATCAAAAAAATGTGCATACATATTTTTCTATAAATTATAACCAAGAGATATGAAAATTCTATAATTTGAATTGTTACTCTTCTTAAGTATTGAATTGTCTATGTATTGTATGTTTAAAACAAACAAATTCCTTTAGATAGTTAAAGACACTAACTTCCAAACAAATAGCAACATGTCAAAATAGAGCAAAACAAGAAAATATAAAAAAGAAGAGCATGCAAAATACACCGAAATAGTGTCACACTACACCAGAAAAACTATTCTATGCTACTGAATCTCTGAACTGATAATTCATAACATATCCATGATAATGGTTGAAATTTGATTGTACCACTGAACCACTATAAAAAAGGTTCAACTGCAAAAAGTAAATCATATATTACCACAACTATTAACATGCACAAATTTAGTTTCTCATATTTAAAGAACATCACTTTTACCTCGGTTAGATCTTTCTTTTTCTTTGAAGCATGTGCAATCTGTTTTTCAGTGTTTGGCCCCAATCTATTATTCGGACGTCCTCTTACTCTAATCCGTGGAGGGCTTTGAAGCTCATTAATATCTTCCAACGAAGCATCATGGTGAGATAACGAATATTTTCCTTTGCTTTTGGCTTTGTATTCTTGCATCTCAGTCATAGCATTATCGTAAACGCGGTGTAAAATTGCAGTCAACTCCTCAGATTATGATGCAAATTCATAAATATTTTGTGATCGAAACACCAAATCATCAAATCTCCTGCTTTTTGGCTCCAATAGAGGCTCATCGTGACTGCTCTTGATATGTGTGTGCCTCCTCTTTACGTTCTTGCTCCATCGTTCCAATATATATCTTGGTGATATTTTATTTACTTGCTCAAAGCTTAACACGCTCAGAAAATGACAGTACAATATCCCTCTTGACTCAAATAATAAGCACTGCCATTTAACTTGAATTGATATTGTGTCATATGTAACTGCAAACTTGTTGAATGTTGAGTTTGAAACATGTTCTACAATTTCATATACCGCATAACCTAGAGCAGACTGAGTTGTTCTTGTGATTCAATTAACCTTTCCTCTAAATTGTGCTTGGACTTTTCTGAACTTCGCGTGAGTATACACGTGCTGAAATTGAGCTTCTATTGAGGATTTTGTTGCACACAGTATGTCAGTATAAAAATCTGCAGTATCCGATTCTCTCTCTTTATGCTTTGTACTTTTTAGGCAATTATTATACTGTTTGACGAATTGTATAAGTGAGCTGTTGCGTGTAATAAACATTTTTAAAAAAGAGCGTGCTCTCGCTCCTTTGTGTGCTTCTCATCCCGACCCATAAGTGGTGATCCAGATAAATTGGAATCCATAAATGACGATCTTCGTAAAGCTCTAAAAAATTCATAAAAATACTAATTCAGAACCAAAAATACACTGAAAGACATACATCTTGACACCTCTACTGGACACCATTACACTGAAACACATAAAAATGTTAGTTAATCCTAATAAAGACACCATTACCGAAAATCACTTGCTGTCCTTGTCACCGAACTTCATCAGAAAATCATTTTAATACCTATTAAATGCTTCTTTTGTAAGAGATTTCCATACAACATGACTCATCTCAAGTACAATTTTTTCGTGTCGCTTGTAGCCATTTAGTTTACTTGGGACCTTTTTCATGATATGTCAAATATACCATCAGTGAATAGTTGTGAGCAACTGAGCATACAAGCCTCAATAGCACTTTGCATCGATACTCATTGATCGGTAAGAATTCCTTTAGAATATTGCCTCCCATGTAACGAAGCCGACATTTAAATAACAATTTGAATGATTGAACATCCTCGTTTTTTTTAATCAAAATACATCCCAGAAGTGTTGACTGACCGTGGTAATTTACCCCAACAAAAGAACCAAAAACCAAATTATACCTGAATACAACGACAAAAAAACAAATCATATATACACCGAAAGTAGTTCAAAAAAACACATAAACCAGAATAACAAATTACTTGTTTATATTGTAAGTGGTATCAAATGAAATAACATCTTTAAAATACTCACAAGCAGTCCTGTTTCTTGCATCAACCCAAAAAGCAATTTTAATTGACTGAGCAACCTCAAGTTCAAGCTCGAAAAAGAAATTCGGATTCTTCTCTTTCATTCTTAATAAATATTTCCCAAATTCTTTTGCATCCTCAAGTTCCGAAACATTCTGCATTTCTCTCGTGATATAATTTCTCACATCTTTTCTAATAAAACTTAATTCACGATGACCTCCTGCTGCTGCAACAAATGATTGATATGTTTTGCTTGGTTTGATTCCGGCTTCCTCGTTGTTCTAAATTGTATGTCGTACATACATACTTAGTTCCCTGTGTTGTTTAAATATCTCTGCTTGATTTAGACAGCACGGATGTGAATGATGCAACACAACCTTCGAAATGATCCAAACACCAACATCCTTCAATATATGTATATAAATTCTTGCAGGACAATTTAATTCAGCAAAGGAATTTGTCTTCTGAGTTGGAGAGATGCTCGATTTTCATTTCCCTTCTTATTTGTGTTTCGAATCTTTGTAGAAAAATCAGCAAGTTTAGAATAATCTTTGTAGAATTTTCCAGCTTTCTCAAGCGTCTTGAAAGTCATGCCAACCTTTGGAACATGCTGCTCATCAACATCCCACAAAAACTGCATAATACATTGAAATAGTTTTACATATTGCAAACTAAAATACACCGAAACTTAGACCGAAACAAATTCATCAAAATAATAAAATCATAAACTAGTGGCAAATTGCATCAACTAGATTCAACCACACCTCACCACTTTATTCGATAAAAAAATAATACAATTCGCTGTGGTTCAATTTAAAGTCTGAAACTAAAATATATCGAAAGAATTCCAAAGTACACCAGGTTTTTATTTAAATACATTGAAATTGAAACCGAACAGATTCATCACAATACAATAATAATTCAGATTCAAAACCTCTACATTACATTTAATAATTCAAACCATCAACAATGATAAACTAGTTACATTATTCACGTACTGAATGATAGAACCATACCTCAGCCACTTGATTCGATTCAAAATAATAATTCACTTCGCTCTCGTTCAATTGACAGTCTGAATTTGAATCATTCATTATCTTCCACAATGAAATAGCTCTTCAAACCTGATTTCACAGCTTGATTTCAAAAACTTTGATCGAAATCTTCAAAATCAGTTAAAAGAGCATTGAACTTGAACGAAGAGAATGCGAAGAACGAAGAGAACATGGAGAAAAAAGAGACGCAGAGAACACAGAGATCGAACACAAGGTAGAGACAAAGAAAATGCTGAGAAAAAACGAAAAAGAAAATAAATCCAAATGAAAAAGAAAGTTATAAATTTCGCTCGTTGATTGAAAGGTTAGTTAGTGGCCGTGGAGGAATGTTAAATTAAAGTTACCTGGTTGGACTTGATTAGTTAAATGACTTGGATATAGAGATTAATTGTAAAATTAATTATATTTTTTGGTTACTTTCATTGTAACAAAGTTTAATTTTAAAATTTGATGCATAATACTGCAAACTTTTTTTTGCTAAACCATTTGGATGAGATATAATTTGATTGGGTTTTTTTGTTTAAATTAAATAAATTTAAAATTTATGAAAATACGTAATTACATAAATACACAATTGGCCATATCTCGAGGACTGAGGGAACATATATCGAGTATAGAGACTCTAATGTGTGTCAGAAGAGTAAAATGGAGCCTCAGTAACTGAGATACGTGCAAATATAGAATATGGGCTCAGTACTTGAGATATGCACAATGCGTGAATTGGTGACTCAGTACTCGAGATATGGTCATTTTTTATTCCGGTGGTGTTTTTGATATAACATGTGGGTATGAGCTTAATCATAGCGTTACAGCGATTGGTTATGGTACAAATGAAATTGGTACTGATTATTGGATTATTAAGAACTCATGGGCACTGAATGGGGTGAGAGAGGATACATAAGGAGGAAAAAATGCATATGTGCTTGTCTTGAATGATATGGAATCGTCATGGATGCTTCTTATCCCACTGCATAATTGTTTTAAGTGAAGTCAAGTTTTTCTAACGAGTATTTTGATTTTTGAGAGTACTTTTTAAAATTTAAAAAATATTTATTTTTTAAAAAATATATTCTTAATAAAATTATGAGTATATACCCATTTTGGTCCTCAAAGAATTTTAAACTGGACACTTTAGTCCCCAACTAAAATTAATTACTCGATTGGTTCCTAACAATTAATTCCGTCAGTCACTTAGGTCCTTTATTTCGTTAACTCTAATGGAGGACAAAATAGTCCTGATAACTCTAACAGGGGACTAAATGGTCCCTGACAACTCTAATAAGGGACAAAATGATCTCTGATCCCTTTATTCGAAAACGACACTGTTCTTCCCCAATTTTTATCATATCTCGCATAACTCTAACATTCATATTCTCCTTCTTCACCTTCACATTCTTCTTTTCCATCTTTTCCTTCCTCCTCTTTAGCTCCAAGATTAAGCTATGGTGTTATGGTATAATTGTCACACGTATCGCACCTACCTCAACATGTCATGGACCATACACTTCCTAAATCTTTGTGACTGGTACATCCACCTCCTCTGCACTTCACCCACCAAAAACATCCACTCCCACGTCTTCGATAACATCATCTCCAACCCCGACACGTCCATGAAATCCTCAAGACCAAGTTCCACGACTACTCCAAGGGCACGCCTTTCTCCACTCTCCGGCAAGCAATATAGATTGTTGGACATTAGGACATCATGAGAAGATTCTCCTTCGACATCATATGCAAATTCTCATTTGAAATAGACACCAAGTGCTTCATTCATTATTTTCCAGAGTCCAAGTTGGCAGACAGCTTTGACCTCGCATCCAAGCTATCAGTACAACGAGCAATGTCGTCGTTGCCGCTCATATGGAAATTGAAGCGATTACTGAATATTGGTTCAGAGAAGAAGCTAAAGGAAGCGATCGGAGTGGTGGACAATGTGGTTATGGAGATGATAGGGCAGAGGAAGAGGAAGATGGCAACGACGACGACAGGTCTTAACAAATCAGATTTGCTATCTAGATTCATGGGATCCATCGAAGACGATAACGAGTTGAGAGACATAGGCATTAGTTTCCTGAGTATGAATTGGTTGAGAACAAGTTGAGGATTTTTTTTCTTGTGAACATTAAATTTATAGAGTGTGCATTGTGTAGTTTGAAGTTACAGTGTTAGACTGCTAGTGTTATGCGAGATATGATGGAAATTGGGAGAGAACAGTGTCGTTTCCGAACACAGGAGATCAGGGACTATTTTGTCCCCTGTTAGAGTTGTCAAGGACTATTTTGTCCTCCGTTAGAGTTAACGGAGTAAAGGACCTAAGTGACTAAAGGAATTAATTGTTAGGGATAAATCGAGTAATTAATTTTAGTTAGGGACTAAAGTGTCCAGTCTGAAATTCTTTGAGGACCAAAATGGATATATACTCTAAAATTATTGTCTTTTAGATATTATTGTGTGATATTATTAGATTAATTTTATATTGTATAGATACTATCTTATCATACCAACATAGAAAATGGCATTGTTAGATTAAGTATGTAGGTAGAGTATAGTTAAGTTATTTTTATACGCGCATGATTTAATTTAATAATATCATTTTTTTTTAAATTAATTTTACAGTACTCACAAATAACTAGTACAATAATACAAGTAGATTTGTTTTGATTGAATTAAATTAAATTATTAATTTTAATTATAATCATCGAAATTTTAAATGAAATATTTTTATCACACAATAAAAATGGATGACTGTATCTGAGCTACTAATTTTCGCATTGTGCATATCTTGGCTACTGAGTCAATCAAAATTAGGGTTGGCAAAGCGGACCGATCCGTCCTAATCCGCCCCGCCCAACCAACTAAAATGGGTTTAAAATGCTAGCCCGCTCCACTTTATGGCGGATTGGCGGGCTAGCCCGCTTGATTCTTTTTTTTTTTTGAAAAATAAAATTCATTAAAATTAACTAAAAAATAATAATTAAAAAATCAAATACAAA
>NC_029785.2:124131308-124142483 GCF_000816755.2 Arachis ipaensis | reverse complement strand
TTCCGTCCCGCAAAAACCCGCCAATTTAGCGGTGCAGATTTGGCGAATTTTTTTAATTTGGCGGGTTCTAAATACTAGCTCGACCCAACGGAACCCGTTTTGCCACCCCTAATTTTTTGCATCTATCTCTGACACCTTTATGACACAGATTGTTAGCACCTGAGATTTGTTCAATTTTTGGAACCCCTCATTATTCGAGATGTGGCCAATTGTGTATTTATGTAATTATGTTGTACTTGATGTATTTTTGTAAATTTTATATTTATTTCATTTAAACAAAAAAAATCCTAATTTGATTTTGGAAAAAAATAATCACAAATTTTTAAATTATAAAATTTAAAATTTAAATGGTTATAAATCAATTCAACTTCAATAATAATAGTTTGAAACAGATTAAACTGAAAATAAATTAAAATCAACAAAATAAAAATTATAATATTTTGAATACAATTAAAAAATAGAAATCATAATAAATTCTATTAATTTTTTTTTCACATGATTTTATCTTTTAAATATATCAAAATTATACTACAAACATTTTATTTTAGTTGTCCAATATTCTTATCTTATTTAGAAATATATCTATAGCGTTCAATTTTCTTTTTATCATTATCCAATACATCTATCTTATTTACCATGATTACTTGACAACGAAATAAATAAATAATACACAATAAAAATATAAATAGTTATATTATCTAAACATAAAATTATTTCTAATTTTACTTTTTTATAAAAATTTAAAAAAAAATAACTTAAAAAAATATTTTTTTAAAAACTCATCCAAACAAATCTTTAGTCTATCTAAAAAAAAAAAGTAGTAATATATAAAAAATGAAATGAATAGGGTTTAAAGGTAGAAGAGTGTGGTGTGAGTGAGAGCTGGGTAGCGAGGAGTGTTGAGTGCAGCCCAATCGGAGTGAAACAAGACCTGAATCCAATCCGTTTCCCATTCTGATCCATCGCAATCGCATCGCCTTTTTCTCCATTCTCTCTGCCTCGCCGGTGCCGGATTCTCAGCTCGCACTTTCCTTGCTTTGCTTTGTTTAGGGTTTCATCCCTTTTTTGCTTTTCAGGTTCTGTTTTCTTTCTCTATCTCTCTACCAAAATCTCTTTGTTCTTCGCTCGCTATGGCCTCTGCTCACTCCTGCATCCCACCCCTGTCGTTAGCATTTAAGCATTCCATGTTCTTTAGAATTTAGGAGAATCGTTCCTTTATGCTTTCAACTTATTGTCACACTCATCCGACGTATTTCTAAATCCAGTTTTCGCACCTTCTCAGATTGCAGCTGTTTTGTGAGACTTGGCATTACACATTCACACAGTGCTGGCAACATGGCTAATTTAACTCTAACTGGCATACTAGAGAAGGTACATAGTTTTCTGTCCTTTTTGGAATGAGCTTGAGAGTATGGGTGCCATTATATATAGTTATTTATGTTAATTGATTCCTTTTCGGTTTTTTCTGAATTGTTTCTTGTAGATGACTGGAAAGGATAAGGACTATAGATATATGGCCACGTCTGATTTGCTTAATGAGTTGCAGAAATCATCATTTAAGGCTGATACTGATCTAGAGATGAAGTTGACAAATATCATCATACAACAGCTTGATGATGCAGCTGGTGATGTTTCTGGGCTGGCTGTCAAATGGTACAGCAATTCTCTATGCTCACTTGTATATTTTAGTTTTGCTTTGCATGTATGTTTCAAATAGTGTTATTTCGTCTTCTACCGTCAGTTATGGATTTATGCCACTGTTTTCGAAGGTTAGTTAAGTATAATTTAAAAGATTTTGTAGGATTTTTTTGCTCATTCTGCTATTCTCTTTTTCTGTGTTGTTACTATTATTATTATTACAGAAGCTAAAATCATGCCTACACTTTTAATAACTTATAATGAAAAGTCAGCTTGTTAATCCCCGTTGTTTTTACAAACGCAAGTGTTGCAGAAAATTATTTGTTCAAGGGTCTTCGTTGTAGGGAGCTCAAGTTACAATGAGAAAATAAAAAATAAATGATAAAGTTTGATACTTTTCAGAAATGTATTAAATATTATATTTATGAATCTAACTTGATAAAAGATTTGCAGTCTTGCTCCATTAGTGAGGAAGGTGAGTGAGGCAAGGGTTGTGGAAATGACCGAAAAACTCTGTGATAAATTGCTAAATGGGAAGGATCAGCATCGTGATATTGCCAGCATAGCTTTGAAAACAATTGTTGCTGAAGTTTCTACTCAGTCTCTTGCCCAGTCTATTCTTCATTCTCTCTCACCACAACTGATAAAAGGAATTACTGGCTCAGTATGTTCTTAGTTATACTTAAAACCTCTGTTCCTTCAATTTTAATAATAACTCATCTGTATCCGTGAGGCCAATGGCACATTCATTAAGTTCCACCTTTTTTTGGTCTTCAGGCCTCTCTGAGTTGATATTTTCTATTTGTAGATGATTTTATGTTTATATTATCAGTTTCTTCTGATCTGATCTGATATGTACCTATTAGGCAATAGTTGTTTAAGACATAAAAGATATTTAAATATATTTTATTTGATTTTTCGTACTTATGAAGCAGCCATTTCATTTTTTAATATTTAGACCTAAGTGTTTCAATCGATATTTATTTGCACATCCTTAATACTGTGGCTAAGTAACACTCCGTTTTTCTTTGCTTCTATTTATGATGTCAGAAATTTTATTTCTCATAGATTCATTTTATTTTTGAAAAATGTCATGTGACTTTTTTCCTCCTCCCTTATTATTATATATAGCTACGGGCAACTTTGGGTTGTTTTTTCAGTTTATATTTTTAGCCCTGCAACTTCCAAGGTTTATGGTGTAACATGAACTATATGCATAAATGTGAAACTGCTAATTGTGATTTATGAACTCTTTAATTAGTGTTTTTCTAAGTAACATGCCTTTTTGAAATCTCCACTTTATTCTGCAGATGGGCACAGAGATTAAATGTGAATGCTTGGATATTTTATGTGATGTCCTTCATAAATTTGGGAATCTAATGGCATCTGATCATGAGCTGTTATTAAGTTCCCTGCTTTCTCAGTTGGGTTCCAATCAAGCTAGTGTTCGCAAGAAGACTGTGGCATGCATTGGTAAGACTAACCTGAAATTTTGGCTTTTTATTTTTCATCGGAATTTCGATGTTGCTTTTTGTTGCAAGCGCACTGACTCCTTTTTTTTAAAAAAAATTACTTTTTTTTTGTCATTGGACTCGCATAATTTAAGATGGTTATATATGAAGCAAATGTTCCCTAAACCCTAAAACTATCAAGCTAGAAAAAGTAGCTCAAAAAGCTTTTGATGTTTGAACAAACACACCCATACCATGTATGTTTTGTTGCAAACTGGCTTTTGTATCAATTTGAACATCAAAATTGATTTGGTTTTAAAAATCTGACAAAGGGCCTTCGGCCTGGATGATATTTTGGTAAGCAAACACCAAGAGCGTTTATCTATCCATGAGCGTTAGTTTTGGTAAGGAAAATTAAAATATAAGTAAATGATTGCTCACTTGCAACATTATGATAAAAAAAGGACGCGAGAAGAAAACTGATGATGATCTCCAGAAAAGTTCTTAATTTCTCTTGACTGAAATGGTGTTCTTTCCCCTTCCTTTCTCGAATGGACCACTAATTTTATGGATCTAATACATGTCATTGAAATTAAAGTCTGTTATACTTAACGATTTAATTTTCTTCTCTTCAGCATCTCTTTCTTCAAGCTTGTCAGATGATTTACTGGCGAAAGCAACAATTGAAGTTGTTACTAACTTGAAAAGTAAAGTTGCTAAGTCTGAAATGACCCGCACAAATATACAGATGATTGGTGCTTTGAGGTGGGAAATAACTTTCATCTTCCCCCATTTCTGCTTCAGTTCTCTTTTCTGTTAAAATGAAATCACTTTCTTCTTGTTTCAGTCGTGCTGTTGGCTACCGTTTTGGGTCCCATCTTGGAGACACGGTTCCAGTTCTTATTGATTACTGTACTAATGCATCAGAAAATGACGAAGAGCTTCGTGAGTATAGCTTGCAGGTGCTATGTTTGTTATCAGAAGCTTTACAATGATGAAGAGCTTTGTGTGTAACATATTTGTTGTTTTTATACTGTAAGATATTTGCTTTGGGCTCAATAATAAAATGTTACTGCAGGCATTAGAAAGCTTTCTCTTAAGGTGCCCAAGGGATATTTCCTTGTATTGTGATGAAATTCTACATTTGACGCTAGAATATCTAAGCTATGATCCAAACTTCACTGACAATATGGAGGAGGATACTGACGATGAAGGTCATGAAGAGGAGGAGGATGAGTATGTGACCTTTGTTTTTGTTCTCTTGGCTGCTTGTATGGACAGGAGTTCATGGTTGCATGTTATTCTTGTATCTTATGTTGAATATATTGTTTCTTTTGCAGTGAGAGTGCAAATGAATATACAGATGATGAAGATGTCAGCTGGAAAGTTCGAAGAGCAGCAGCCAAATGCCTAGCAGCATTGATTGTTTCTCGCCCTGAAATGCTTTCAAGGCTATATGATGAGGTAAAGTTGCTATCAGTTTCTAGTTCATATATTATTGGTTCTTCTCAATATTTGAGAATGCGATAATGATGTTCCTATATTACCTTTATGAGATATATGCTTTTATCGTTATTTCCTTCCAATAACATTTAATATTTTCATTAAAATAGGGGGTAGGAGGAGAGAGAAAAATTATGTTTACATGCTTTTGTGTACATAACTTTTACCCACCTTTTATAATATCTTATCACTTGAATGGTTGCCTAATTTTTAGACTCTTCTGTTCTACAGGCTTGTCCCAAATTGATCGACAGATTTAAAGAGAGAGAAGAAAATGTCAAGGTTGGTCTCAAATTGAGTATTATTATTACTTATTATTTAACGATACCAAGTTGCTTATATGACATGGATATGTTGCAGATGGATGTATTTAATACTTTCATTGAGCTCTTGCGTCAAACTGGCAATGTAACTAAAGGGCAGATTGATGCAAATGAAACGAGGCAAGTCAAGCTTATGATTTTTATTCCAAATAACTCTGTCTAGTTATCTTTTTATTTCTTTGGATGGTGGAAACTTGATTCAGTGAATTGCCAGTAATTCGTTCAGAATGTTTGATTCTGATTTCTGCATGAATTAGTTGTGCACTTCGAGACATTTTTAGAAAATGTTTTCTCGAACCATGTTCTATCAATATTCTTAACTGCTGCTTTTACTGAAATGGGAATTCTACAAGATTTGTATCTGAAGACAGCTGTCTGATAATAAAATATACGTTTTTACTGTAATCTTCCTGGTTTTTCTATATCCACATGATCTGAGTGTGCACATGCATTGTGTTGTTTAGTTTTATGATTTTGTCACAATTTTAATATGGGTTGATATGCTTTATCAGCAGCACTATCTTCATCCACTATCATTCTAGCTTTTCCTGCTGTTAAGTGATAAGCCCGTTTTTGCATTTACCTCATATGGTGTCACATTTATTGAATTGTTCTTGCCTGAAATGCAGTCCTAGATGGTTGTTGAAGCAAGAAGTTTCAAAGATTGTCAAATCTATAAATAGGCAGTTGCGTGAGAAATCTATCAAGACAAAGGTAATAGTCATTAAAAGTTGATATATGATTAAAACACTCACTAGATTTTAAGCGTAGTTTACTTGTGTATGTAGGTTGGTGCGTTTTCTGTTCTGAAAGAACTGGTGGTTGTCTTGCCAGACTGTCTTGCAGACCACATTGGGTCACTCATTCCAGGAATCGAAAAAGCATTAAATGTACATCATATTGCCTTTGGTTGTAATTATTTTAATCTAATGTATTTTTATTGAGATTGGAAGTCTATGCTTCATACATAGCTCTTCTTTTGATTGCTTTAGCTTTTGTATATAGTTTTTCTCTTGTCATTTGGTCCTTTAAACTCTCTTTCTCTTATTTTATTTTTATTTTTTGCATTCCAGGACAAATCATCTACATCAAATTTGAAGATTGAAGCTCTCGTATTTACAAGATTGGTATTATCTTCACACTCTCCTGATGTTTTCCACCCATATATTAAGGTAACAGCAAGTTTTTTTTTTGTTCAGTTTATGCTTTTCTCTGGGTTTGATTCCTGCATCAGTGCTGGTGTATGATAAATTTGCTAATGATTATCTTTAAAACACTATTGGCGTATTTCCCTCTTATATGAGTTTTACTTATATATATATATATATATATTTGTTTTAACTTACTGTTTATAGTTAACTATTTTTCTGCTTTATATAGAAAAATTGTTTCCATTGACTAAAGTTATAATTTTGCCATTTCTCGGATTGTACTTATAGATTGATCCTCAAGCATTTTGGTCGAAACATTTCTTTCATGTCATAATTTAGGTATCCATGTTGCCTAGAGGTGGGTTATTGACATTCTTTTCTATAACTGATTTGGCCATGTTTATGTTGTCAGTAGCATTTGTGATTTAAGTCTTTCTCCGTATTTGACCATAGTGGGTTTCATACAAGGATTGTGTCAACTATGAAATCCGTTTTTTGGTTATCAACATCCGAACCTTTTATATAGCTGTTCCTTTACACACTTCTATTGTTTTTTACTTTGCCTGTCGAAATATTTCACTAAAGGGCAGTAACGTGAATGTTACGTTAATGTCTATGACTCTACGCATGACAAATGGAAGCATACTGCTTTATTGAATTTCTGTTCCTGTTACTAGGCTCTTTCTGCTCCTGTTCTATCAGCTGTTGGTGAGCGATATTATAAGGTCACTGCTGAGGCCTTGAGGGTATGCGGAGAACTCGTACGCGTTGTCCGCCCTAGCATTGAGGTATTTGTGTGTACCATCTTTGGGCTGAGAAATAGTGTCAGACCTATTCCTAATTGAAATGAAATTGTGGTGTAGGGATCTGGATTTGATTTCAGACCATACGTCCATCCCATTTATAATGGCATTATGTCGCGCTTAATAAACCAAGATCAAGATCAGGTTAGTATGATAATTTGTTGAAGATTGCTTTTAAATTTTTGTCATGCTTGACTCTCTCTCTCTCTCTCTCTCTCTCTCTCTCTCAGGAGGTTAAGGAGTGTGCTATCTCCTGCATTGGCCTCATTGTGTCAACATTTGGTGATCATCTAAATGAAGAACTACCAGCATGCCTTCCTGTACTTGTTGATCGAATGGGAAATGAGATAACTCGTCTCACAGCAGTCAAGGTTGGTCAGTTGAATTTTGAGCTTTAAAATTCAAGGATTTTCTATGACTTGCAAGTTGTGATATAGATAAAACTTTAAATTGTATGGTAATAAGGGAATTCCTTCACAAGGGAAGTGGAAAGGTCAATGAAATCATTATGATTACTTGTATGTAGCATACCTGATGTGCTAAATATTCAACGTTATATAACCTTTGGATGCAGCTCTTTCCCAGACCTTGCATAACACAGGATGCTTGGGCAATGGCTGCCCTTTATATTTTGTAATTAAGTTTCAGGAATCTTTGTATTCTACCCCCATTTCTCTGTAACAATTAATTGCTTTGCTTAAAATTGCCATTCTGAAGCTTCTTGAAATTTTCTTTATGTAAAGTGAACAGTTAACTCTCAGTGGACTGATATGGGTAGTAGACCCAAATCAAATTGGGGACTTGGTGACCCTAACCAACTATAGTAGCAGGGGGTTGTATGTAACTTCAGATGGCTATATTCCTTTTCTGCTCATAGATGTTCTGCTGTAAACATGATAGAAATCAAATATTTTTCTGCTTGCTGATTTATTTTTAATATATTTTTATAATGTCATGGTTTATTGAGCAGGCATTTGCTGTCATTGCTGCTTCTCCACTTCGGGTGGATCTGTCATGTGTTCTGGAGCATGTAATAGCAGAGTTGACTGCATTTCTACGGAAAGTATGTAATTCTCACCATAATGATCTGTATTATTATTTATTACCTTGAGTAGTGTTTACTTGGAATTTTTTGTGGTGGTATGTAAAGCTTATTTTTTGTTGTTACTTATTTCTGCTAGAAAGGGTCCAATATAATATAATAATCTTTGATTTGCTGGTTTGCAAAACAGGCTAATCGAGCACTAAGGCAGGCAACCTTAGGAACCTTAAATTCACTTATAGTTGCATATGGTGATAAGATTGGTTCTTCTGCGTATGAAGTTATTATTGTAGAACTCTCGGGACTAATTAGGTTTGTCTACTCATCTACCCTTATGTTAATTGGCAGTGATGATCAGGATTGATTGACCCAGTAATTTTTCCTGCCTGAATTTTTGTTGCCTGTGTTACAGTGATTCTGATTTACATATGACAGCTCTTGCCCTTGAACTCTGCTGCACGTTAATGAGTGACAAGAGGTCCAGTCCTAGTGTTGGTCTGGCTGTCAGAAACAAAGTTCTTCCTCAAGCTCTGACATTAATTAAAAGCTCCTTGCTGCAGGGGCAAGCCCTTTTGGTATTCTACATTGATTGATTGATATAGTTAATGTTTTACCCATTTTTAATATCATAAAATCTATGCATGCTTATGTTTTCTTGTTCTTAATGCTCCAGGCTTTACAGAATTTTTTTGCTGCTTTAGTCTATTCTGCAAACACTAGCTTTGATTCTCTGCTGGAGTCACTACTTGCCAGCGCCAAGCCTTCACCACAGTCAGGTGGCATTGCCAAACAAGCGTTGCATTCAATAGCCCAATGTGTGGCTGTTCTGTGCCTTGCTGCTGGGGATCAGAAGTGTTCGTCCACAGTGAAAATGCTGACAGACATTCTCAAGGATGACAGCAGTTCTAACTCTGTATGTTCTCCAGTTTTTCGGCTGCATAGCAAATGTTTTGCTGATAATCTGTTTCCCTGTCTCCTTACTTTTGCAGCCTTCCCCAATTAAATCTTGTTTAAAATATGGATGATGGACTGCTGAATCTTTATTGCTGTTTTTGGTATTTTATTTATTTAAATTTTTTCGTGGCTAGTCTGATAGGATGTCCTTAAAATTTGTAGTATTTTAGGCTATCCCTGGAATTTAATAGATACCATAACTTCAGGATATCATTTCAATATATTGTGGAATGAATTT
Organism: Arachis ipaensis; assembly: GCF_000816755.2. Taxonomy (NCBI): domain Eukaryota; kingdom Viridiplantae; phylum Streptophyta; class Magnoliopsida; order Fabales; family Fabaceae; genus Arachis; species Arachis ipaensis. The sequence continues at coordinate 124,133,380 of NC_029785.2, read as the reverse complement.
GTCCCAACACTTCCCATTATACATCCTCATGACTTACCCTTTCAGATTGTTTCAGCACTTCCCTGTGTACTAATCATATTTTCATTTTCCATTTTAAAGGCTAAGCAGCACCTTGCCCTTCTATGTTTGGGAGAGATTGGTAGGAGGAAGGATCTTAGTGCACATGCCCATATAGAAAATATTGTCATTGAATCCTTCCAATCACCTTTTGAAGAGATAAAGTCTGCTGCCTCTTATGCTCTTGGTAATATCGCTGTTGGCAACCTTCCAAAATACTTGCCGTTTATCTTGGATCAGATCGATAATCAGCAGAAGAAACAGTATCTCTTGCTTCATTCTTTGAAGGAGGTGTGTTTCCTTGAACAAATATTTTCCCCTTGATTGTGATTTCGTGCAGATATTTATGGAAGATGCAATTCTATTGCCCTTTCTTACCCAGGTAATTGTGAGACAATCTGTTGATAAAGCAGAGTTTCAAGAGTCGAGTGTTGAGAAAATACTTAATTTACTCTTCAACCACTGTGAAAGTGAGGAAGAAGGGGTGCGCAATGTGGTGGCCGAGTGTTTGGGAAAAATTGCACTTATTGAACCTGCAAAACTTGTTCCTGCACTCAAGGTAGCTGAATTTTCTGTTGGTATGCTGTATTCATGCTTTTGACTTGCAAGTTATATATGATGGATATCTTTGTGTTTTGAAATTTCTTTAGGTAAGAACAACCAGCCCAGCTCTGTCCTGGCTTTAAGCACATTTGCACACAATAAGCCGAACCTCATCAAAGGTCTTCTTCCTGATCTGTTGCCTCTTCTCTATGATCAGACAATTGTTAAGGTAACCTGATTTGTTTTTTTTTTGCCACATGAGAGTTTTTAGAATTCAGCATGACATTACGATATGCACCTGCATTCACTTTACTGTGATGGGTTATTTACAGTAATTTTCATATAATTTGTAATGACATTTGAATTTCATAGCCTACTTTTAACAACGTAGAATCTCATATTAGTGAAGTTGGTCTTATTTTTATAATGTATGTTTCACAGCAAGAGCTGATACGGACAGTTGATCTTGGCCCTTTCAAGCATATTGTGGATGATGGACTTGAATTGAGGAAGGCAGCGTTCGAATGCGTGGACACATTATTGGATAGTTGTCTTGATCAAGTGAACCCCTCATCATTCATTGTTCCTTATCTGAAATCTGGGTTGGATGGTGAGATTTTGTTATAACCTTTCGTCATGCATGCGAGTTAGATGATTCTGATACAACGATCTAATATTTAGATTCTCTACATTTTTATTCATGTTGACACTTTCCTTTGTATTAGCTTTAAGATATTTAACTATCCCCTTTATCCATTTTTCCTAGCATGTTTGCACAAATTTAGATGCCAATGTACTAGAGCATGATTTTCACTGATGTACCAGAGGACTAGATTTGTGTGTTTCTTACTAAAGCTTAGGCAATGTTAACCATGGTAAATTTATTTCATAGCTATTATTAAATCTGATGAACTATGTAATACTTAAGGGGTTGAGGATCCTGCCTCCCTTTATTCTTTTTCAATACGTATTAATATATCTGTAATTTGAAGGATAACAATCTTGTATTTTTCAGATCATTATGATGTTAAAATGCCTTGCCATCTCATACTCTCGAAGCTAGCTGATAAGTGTCCTTCTGCAGTCTTGGCAGGTTCTTAACAGTCTCTGTTTAGGTATTAAGAATTTTCCGTATTGAAGTTCGTTTTCTAATTTTGATGTCACCTTTCAGTGTTAGATTCATTGGTGGATCCTCTTCAGAAGACCATTAATTTTAAGCCTAAACAAGATGCTGTCAAGCAAGAAGTTGATCGTAATGAAGACATGATTCGAAGCGCGCTTCGAGCCATTGCTTCGTTGAATCGCATTAGGTTTGTATTTGATCTGTCTTTCCATATGATGCTGCTTTCAGATATGGTTCGATTCTGTTAGTGATGCAACCCTAAGATTAATAAATGGATGCAACATAATATTCTGCCTTGGTTGCGTTAGGTGCTCTCCCATGATTAGTTTGCAGAACGATGCAAATTTAG
>NC_029785.2:124127471-124131285 GCF_000816755.2 Arachis ipaensis | reverse complement strand
TTTTTTTTTTTTAATTATTATATTTTGTTGAGTCTGTTTATTTCCAAGGTTTTCTTCCTCCTTTCCTGTCTGTGAGAGTTAATATCTTTTCTTTGTTTTTACAGTGGGGGAGACTGCAGTGTCAAGTTCAAGAACCTTATGAATGAAATATCGAAATCACAAACTCTCTGGGAGAAGTACTATTCGATCCGCAATGAATGATTGGCTTGCACCCTTTTCTGTTGCCCTTTATCATAAGAGATAAGAAGTGGTGAACTATTATATGCCATGGGTTTTCGGCTGGTCCACAACTTATTTACCTTGAGGGGGGAAAAGTGATAGGTCGTTTTGACACGGATTAATGCAACGGGTGTGGAGAGTGAACTAAATTATTGTACCATACGAGAGAATGATATTCACGCTATAGTGCTGATTTCTTGTATAGACAAAAAGGTTTCTTGCCTTTGGTATTTTTGAGATAATACTCAATTTGGTCCCTCAACTTGCACGGAGTTAGTTCCTAAAATTTCAATTGCCTCTATTTATTCCTTAAACTTTGCGATGTGATTCATGTTAGTCATTAGGATACTTTTTGACGCACAAATGTTAACGCTAACATGGACAGTCGGATGTCATATTGGATTCTGTCGGATGTCATATTGGATTCTGTAAAATGGCATTTTTATTTTAGCACTAAAATAACTCATAGCTCAAAAAAAATAACTCATAGCTCAAAAAAACATCGTAAGTGATATTTATTGAAACTTTACTTTCTAAAGTAAGTGATCCCACATCGTTTTTGGGCACTTGAGCATCAAAACCAAAATGACGTATTATAAGTTTCAGCATGGTATTTGGTTGTTTATGGCATCACGAAGTAATGTTTGTGTCAAAAATCGTTTTAGAGACTAGTGTGAATCACTTTTACCATATGAGTCATTTTTACAAAGTTTAGGAACTAAAAAAAGACAATTGAAATTTTAGGATTAAATTGAGATCTGTGTGCAAGTTTGGAGCCAAATTGAGTATTAACTCTTTTAACTTGTGAAATTTTAGACTATTTTTTTTTATTCATATGTTGTTGGAAATGACTTAGAAATAAGATGTGCAGACTATAAATTCAATTTATTATTTAAAATTCATTATATATTCTGAATAGAAAGCACTGGAAGTTGATCATTCATAAATTAATATGAATAAAAATATCAAAATGTAAACTTTTTTTCTTATTCAATTAATTTTAAGTTAAAAAAAAAAAAGAAAAAAAAACATGATTTTACTAAAAAAAATGAGAATAGCATACAGACATCATAGCAGAGGACTGAGGAAGAAATGGTGGTGGTAGAGCAGCAAGATACTCTAGATCGAAATGCAAATCCCTCCAACAAAACTGCTTCCGACAATTTTAAAACTGCGAGTGGCACCAACCTTGGCAGCGATGCCAGAGGCGACCATGGAGAGGATGTTAGAAATTTTTATTTATGCCGTCAAAAATCTAAAAGCAATTTAGAAATTTGATATACTATGTGGATCCTAAAAGTGTTATATAAAATATTTGTAGACAAGAATCTACTTGCCTAAACTAGTGGGTATAGTATACCCAAACAAGGTGAATCAACTGAAATTTTTTAGTAAGTAAATTCTGAACTACATAGGTAGCACAATATGTTTGCCACTCAATCAAGTGGGCGGGCACTTCACAACTAGTAACATTTAATTGACGAAATTAACTCAATAAACCAGTGTACGCAACCATGCTAATAAATTTTGCAAAGTAAATTTATTTCCCAAGTACTAAATTGAAATCTAAAAGGTTTCACATATCCAAATACATAAATGTTAACTGAAAATGAAAAAGAAACAATGACTTATTAATTCAAGTAGGATAATCACTTATTTATATTAACAACATAAAATGAAACCCATGATATCTCAAAAAGCATAAGCAAGATGTCATCACTTATTCAAATTCACTAAGATGAGTGAATGCTGGCAGCAATAGTGCAAATATCTCAAAAAGCAAAGGAATTTTAAGCTAAAGAGAATATAGACACAATTTAAGCAAGATCGTAATCCTCAAAACACAATAATATTTAATTTATTGTTCATTCATGATCCTATTAAAAACGACAAAGGACAATAAAAAGCCATAGAAAATAACAAGAAATGTTAATAATATGTATTTGTTCTATGATTAAACCTTCCACCCTTAGTAGGTGGCCAAACAAAGGCGTGGATATAATAAGATGCTTTCCAGTTCTTCATGGTATGGGCACACTTCCGATGGACAGTCACTTCTAAGAAATCTCGCTCCATGGGAGGAGCACCACTGTCAAGTTGCAATGCAGTAAAGTCCTTCGACACGGACAGCGTGAAAACTGAGAAGCAGAGCGCCCCTGATTCGGGTTCGGAATCCGATTCCCCATAATAGAGTATTGCACACAGCTTCCCGTTGCCAAGGTCAACAAGATTGAATCTGGCCCAATAATTAATCTTGGGTTGAATACCCTCTAAACACACATCAAGGTATTGATATAATGCGACAATGGCAAACACCCTCTCCAAAGGTGTCTTGAGAGGAGGTACCTCACACTCATGCGTAAGGCAAACCGTGTAGTTGGTGTAGTTGTTGCTGCTGCCGAGACCCAGAAGGGGCACAGAAATTTGTGGGGGAAAAGTAGTACGATAGGGGTCAATTTCAGGACTGAACCTACCATCTATGAAGTTCAAAAGATTGTTATCAGCTTCGGGCTCAACCGTCCAAGACTCTCTTATGGGGTCGAAGTGGGCCAAACAGGAGTCGGTGAACGATGAAACAAAGAGGGTGTTGTGGAGGACGAACATGACAAAGTCTTCACCTAGCTGGCTGTAGTTCGGAGGAGGGTTTAACTCTTTCCAAACTCTACAATCAGAACAAAGAACGTAAAATCCAGAATTTTTATAGACGTAAACATCGCCCGAGCCTGGCGTGTTTGCGATGAATGACTTGTAAAGAGGGGCGGGTACACCATCCAGTGATTCCGGAGGCAGAATACTGCGCTCTTTTGACCTGGACACCGCCATATAGATCTTGGAGTTGAACTCGAAAGGACACAAATCACGCTTTGGAAGTGGCAAAGAGAACTCGAACATTGGTGGAGGCAAACAAGTCCAATCTTTGATATCATCTTCTTGTTTCTTTAAATTGCTTAGTTTGATCACGAACAACTCTTTATCAGTAACAAGGCAAAGGCACGCTTCCTCTGCCATTTCACCCTGCTCCGTTTTTTGTTTTTTTTTTGGCTCAGCAGCATCCAATTCCGCCATTATACTCTCTGATCGAACAACGAGATCACCACTGTGTAAGTGTTTTAAAATTAGAATTTATATATTTTTTTGTATTTTAGTAGTATTTTTTTAAACAATATTTATTAATCATAAGAAATATTACTTTAATTTTAATAATATTTTTTTAAATATTATAGTAATTATATTACCATAGCATTTGTGCCAAATCAAAATTGTTGCACCTTGGTGATTGAGAGAGTTTGAGGGAGAAGTTTGAAGGTTTTGGTGACATTTGAATGGTGGAGTCATGGAGGACGAAGCTCCCATGTACCGGTTATATTAAATTATTAATTTTAGTTACACTTAAAAATGAATAATACTTTAAAAATAACTAAAAAAATTCAAAAATCTTATGTGAATCAACATGTACATAAAATATTATGTGAAAATAAGTATAAACATCAGGATAGTCAATAAATAATTACTGAAGAATAAAAAGAGTAAAAAATAATTTTAAATTCTAAGAGTTGAAATAGTAAAAAGAATGAAAAAAAAAAGTTAAATATAT
>NC_029785.2:124125218-124127377 GCF_000816755.2 Arachis ipaensis | reverse complement strand
AAATAATAAATTAAATTTTTTATTTATAATATTATTTAATTGATATATATCTAACTTTTTTTTTCATTCTTTTTACTATTTCAACTCTTAGAATTTAAATTATTTTTTGCTCTTTTTATTCTTTGGTAATTATTTATTGAGTATCCTGATATTTATACTTATTTTTACATAATATTTTATGTACATGTTGATTCACATAAGATTTTTTGATTTTTTTTAGTTATTTTTAAAGTATTATTCATTTTTAAGTGTAACTAAAATTAATAATTTAATATAACCGGTACATGCGAGCTTTGTCTTCCATGACTCCACCACTCAAATGTCACCAAAACCTTCAAACCTTCAAACCTCTCCCTCAAACTCTCTCAACCACCAAGATGCAACAATTTTGGTTTGGCACAAATGCTATCCGTGATAACTATCTATGGATTATGTATTTATACTTCTCTATGCATAAACCGTGGTAGGCAGGGGTTTATGTTTAGAGCTTTTTTCTTTATAATCCGTGGTGAGCAGCCACAGTTTATGTTCAAAGTTTTTCAACTGAAATCCGTCCAAGGCTCCCATGGTTTATAAACATATTGAAACCATGGTTAGCTCCCACGGTTTTCATAATAAACAAAACAAGACATTCGTAAGAAATTTCCAAATGTTGCAATCAAGTAAAGGATTCTCTCATTTTATTTATTTAAGTAAATTTCCCTATATTTAATTACGTAATATTATATCGTTAAAAATAATAATTATTTTTATTAACTACGTGAATAGTTATCTAAAATAATGGATGTAATTGTACGACTGTATAAAATTATTTTGTTTGAATTTTGCTTTTTTTATCTTGACAAGAAGTGTTGATGAAACTTGTATTAAGATCTCAATTCGATGAATAGATACAACTCTTTTTTTAGATTGTTCTTAGAATTTAGAAACTGTGTCCAATAAAAATATAAAAAAAATTATAAAAAACAAGAAGTAAGAAATAACAAGTGTAAAAAATAATGAATTAAAAATTATAAAATTTGTATTAAAATATATAAAAATTGACAAGTGTTTGAATAAAGATGGCAAAATTTAAATAATAAAAAAAACATTAAAATAACTGAAAGAAAAATGGAATCTTGTAATACTTAAATAGATTTGTGACTCTTGTTTTTGTGTGTGACTACAAATTTTTAGAGTGAGTAAGTGTGTAAATGAATAGAAACTCTCCTAACTGATTGAAATTAATTCTAATTATAGAGAAAAAATTCTAAACTAATGGATATAATTTTGGATTTCTTGGACCTCAAACAAACTTAGACTTCAAATAATTTTGAACCTCAAGTAGTTTTGGACTTCAAACAAATTTGGATACTAAATATAAAATAACTTAACCATCAAATCTAACTCATTCTTATTTTCTTTAATTATAGTGTGTTTCATACATATATAATCTTCACTTTAATTATTAAATTTTTTTATATCAATTATTTGTGTTAAATTTTTGACACAACAAAAATATTTTAGATTGTGATTACATCAAAATTAAATTTGGGGTTATATATCCTAGTTTAACGTAATAAATTAAATTTGTATTAAGAATATATGTTATAATAATGAGATAAATATTATGTTTTTGGGTAAAAATTGAAACGCAGTGGGTGCACAAACAGTCTCTGTTTTCCCAACAACTTTGAGAGTTTCTAAAAGGAACAAAGACAAGATGCACAACTCTACATCCGTCATAAGGCAAAGGCATGCTTCCCCCGACAATTCAACCTGCTCCATTTTTTTTTTTTCCACTCAACCACGTCCAATTTCGCCATTACCTTTTCTAATAGAACACCAGTGTGCAGTGGTGCAGCAGCAAAGTAGAATTTGGATAACTACGGTTAAAAATGGTGATGATATAGTAATAATTTTTAGAGTAAAGTATATTTTTGTCCAAATGTTTGGGGTAAGTTCTAAAATTGTCCCTAACGTTTCAATCGTCCTATTTAAGTCCCTAACGTTTCAAAATTGACTCAATATTGTCCTGTTTAGAGATCCGTTAATAGAATTGATAGCGGGACAAAATTGAGACGATTTTGAAACGTTAGGGACTTAAATAGGACGAAAACGTTAGGGACAAAAACAATACATAAAAATAAATTTTAATTTAATTTTATCTTTCAATAATA
>NC_029785.2:124117085-124125002 GCF_000816755.2 Arachis ipaensis | reverse complement strand
CTAGTCATTCTACAAACATTTCATGATAACTAAAAATCTTTAAGAGTAAAATTATAAAAAAAATTAATTTATTTAAAATAAAAGTAATATGATTAAATATAATTTACTTAGATGTGATTAAAAAATAATTAAATACTATGTATAGTAAAAAATGATATTATTGAAGGATAAAATTTAAATTCATTTCCATGTATCATTTTTTCCCTAACATTTTCGTCCTATTTAAGTTCCTAACGTTTCAAAATCGTCTCAATTTTGTCCCGCCGTCAATTCTGTTAACGGATTCCTAACGGCAGGACAACATTGAGTCAGTTTTGAAACGTTAGGAACTTAAATAGGACGATTGAAACATTAGAGACAACTTTAGGACTTACCCCAAACGTTGGGGACAAAAACGATACTTTACTCTCATTTTTAAAAAGTTTCGCAAATTAGTATTTTATTTGATGGAACTAGTATATCTAGTGTTTTGTTATAAAAAGTTTTATAAAATTAATTAAATTTAAAGTTTAACTATTTTTAATACTAAAAATAATAAAATAATAAATAATAATTTTTACTCTTTTTTTTTCCAAAGATAATATCTTTATTGTAATTAAATGATTCAATTACAATACCCACACAAACAGGGATAAGCATATACAATAATAGAAATTTGGGGAACTCCTAAAAACAATAATACCAAGCTAAAGCAGTAGAGATTAAAAAAAAAAAGATAAGCTATTCTCTCCTCTTTAGTTTCAGTTGCTATGCCTCCCAAGTCGCCCAAATTCTTCTGCAAATGTCAGAGCTTGGGACAGAATTTTTCCAATCTCAACTCTATAATTTTCAAAAATGAGAGTGTTCCTGGACAACCAGATTTGCCATAGAAGGTAACTTACTTGACTGATTTTTTCTTTTGAGTCTATTCTTCTTTTCACCACTTCCATCAACTGACACCACCACTCCCATGGTTTCATAGTCGGATCTCTGGGAATCACACTTGTTACTGGTGATTGATTCTAGACTTGCACAACTCCCGGACAGAAAACCAGAGCATGGAGGTGCGTTTCTGGCAGTGAAGAACATCGCGGGCATAAATTGGGGATCTGAGGTATCCTCTTATGAAGATTTGTCTTCACTGCTAGCCCTTCGTGAGCAAATTCCATAGAAATGCCTTAATTTTTGGTTGGCATCGAACCTCCCAGATGCTCCTCCATAGTTGTCTACTTTAAAATCTGACATGAAGATCTTTCATAGGCTTATGAAAAAACTTGTAAGTTACTTCATATCCCGTTCTAACATTGTACTGACCTGAATCATGCTTTATCCACCTGACTGAATCTTCACCTTCTTCAATATCCATTTGGCAGATTTGTTGTGCTATGTTGGGACTGAACTTACTATAAATGAGCTGTGTATTCCAACCCCTATCTCATTGAATAGTTGTCTTAGCCAGATCAGATTTCCATTAATGCAGTCTTCTTCCTGTACTCGAAATGGAGGTAAGTTACTAAATCATGGATCTTCTTTGAATTTTACTATACACTGTGTCGTGACTTTCCATTTGGTACCCTGTTCCAGTACTTTTCTGTCTTCCAATAAGCTCTGCCAAATCCAAGATGGTCTCAGGCCTGGTTTCGCTCCTAAAAAAGAGGTAAGTCTAAAATATTTGCTTTTGAAGACTTTATAAAACAGAGAATTTGGTTTAGTCATTAGTCTCCATCCCTATTTTGCCAGCATCGCCAGATTAAACGCTTTGAGATCTTTAAACCCCATACCGTCTTCCTCTTTAATTCTGCTCATTGTATCCCAGTTGATCCATTGGAGTTTTTTTCATTCTGTTTTTGACCCACCAGAATTGCATCATCATTTTGTGAATATCATCTAATAGTGATTCGGGCAGTTTGAAACAACTTAGAGTATAGATAGGTATAGCACACCCCACAACTTTGATTAAGATTTCTCTTCCACTTGCTGACAATAGTTGACGCTTCCAACCTTGTAGCTTCTTCGACACCTTATCCTTTACATAAGCAAATGTCTAACTTTTAGATCTGTTAACAATAGATGGGAGACCCAAATATTTGTCTTGTGCACTAATATTAGGGACTCTAAGAAAAGTAGCAATTTCTTCCTTAATAGCATGAGGTGTATTCTTACTGAAAAATATTGCAGATTTACTGAAATTGATAATCTGACCGCTTAGGGAGCCATACTGTTGAATAACATTAATCAAATTAGCGCAATTATGTGGAGTTGCTTTACTGAAATAATAATTTTTACTTGTTTTCAAAGTATAACAATTATTTATTAGCTAATGAGTTATAGTTCAAATGACATAATCCCCTATACTTATCTAAGAGGTTGCAGATTCGAGTTTCCCTATCTTTAGTAAAAAAAAAATATTTATTAATAATATTATATAATTTATGATTAAATTAAAATATTTATATTAAAATTATATTTTTAAAATTTTTTAAATAATATTAACAGTTAAATTTGTACATTTTTCATAATTCACGAGTAAAAGTGTAAAACTTTTAAACTCTCTTATTTTTATGTTAAAATCGATACGAGTAAGTACAGTTGAACATGAGATAAACTTTATTTATTATCATAGGAAAAAGAATAAAACTATTACGGAGATATTTTTATTAAAATTTATTTAGAACTAATTTATATTTTAGTATCATATATTCATATTCATTCTTTGAATCAAAGTAATATGATCAAATATTGTATTATGTTAAAACTTATCAACATATTTTGTCTATTCTTGAGTTGAAGTAGCTGTGTTTATACCTAAAAATAATTACTTATACTAATTCATTTGATCCGATAATTAATCTCTTATATTGTCTCTTATTTATTATCATATTTTGCTTTTATAGTTTCTATTTCTCCTTCATTTGTTACATCTTCATTTTCAATATTCACTTGACTAGAATTTCTTGTTGGATTTAGTTTTGGAGCCAGTGTTATTAAAATCGGATCGGACCGACCGATTCGATTGAAAAACTGGTAAATCAGACCTTAAACCAATTCGGTCCGCTAATTGAACTAAAAAAGATAGAGAATTAGTGTGAACCGGTCAAATCCAAAAATAAACTGGTAAAAATCGGTCAAACTCGATAAGACCAGTCCGATCGAACCGCTGGAAGTTAAAAATTTTTAAAATGGGTGGGGTGGGTTTCAAACCCATGTCCTTAATGAAAAAGGTGTCAGTCACAACCACCAAGCTATCACACTTCTAATTAATGTATTTATAAAATCAAATAATTTATTTCTATTTAATTTATTTTAATTTTAGTTATAAACTCACTTATTTTTAAATTAATTATATTTTTATTTAACAATAATTATAAATTTACTTATTTTTTCTTTTCATAATTATATAATATCTATTAATATTATTTTTTAAAACACCTCACCCCCAACGGCCCAACCCACACATCCCACACCCCAGTACCCCACCTTCATCCCCAATCTCAATTTCTGAGTTCTCTCTCCATCCCCTTCCTCCTAATCTCTTCGAATCCAAGAACACTCGTTCTTCTCTCACACGACGATGCTAGCAACGGCGGCGCCGTCGCTCTCCGACACTGCCACCACTGCTTCCACCGCTTGGACCGGTCCATCCACTATCTTCGCTCCCTCCGATTCCTCCCTCCGCACATGCTTCTCTTGCTCTGGTCCCAGACTACTCCGCAAGCACATAGTTCCAGGCCTGAAAATTTGTTCAACAAGAAGCCATCCTATGAAAATCTCAAGGTCTTTGGTTGCTTGTGTTTCCCTTACCTGAGGCCTTACAACCGAAATAAGCTTGACTTTAGATCCTCACCAAGTGTATTTTTTGGTTATGGAACCTCTCACAAGGGCTACAAATGTCTCACAAATTATGAAAAAGTAGTCATTACAAGGCATGTTGTGTTTGATGAAGCCACATTCCCTTTCAAAGATCCTTCCTTTGGTTTCTATTCTCCGCCCAGTCTCGAATCTTCACCTGCTATTCCACAGCCACTACCATGTATTCCCATTATCCCTCACCAGGCCAAGCAACTCTCCTCACAACCAAACTCAGCTTCAACCTTACCCATAACAACAGCCTCACCTACCATCCCCTCTTCAGCCCCAACACAAATTCCTCCAAATTCTACTGTACCTTCTTCTCCTCTACCTTTCCATAGGGCCCCATCAGATGTCCCGATTCCAATTCCAATCGCTAATTTGGAAATAGTTCTACCTTCTGTTCTTGTTGTTAACACTCATCCAATGGTGATTAGAAGCAAGGCAGGTATTGTTAAGCCTCGTGTTTTTGTTGCAAGTATGGAGTCAAGGTCTGTCAAGCAAGCATTAGATGAACCAAAGTGGAAGAGTGCCATGGAGTCTGAATTTGTAGCTCTCCTAAGGAATAATACCTGGTCCCTGGTTTCTCTCCCAACTGGCAGGGAAGCTATTGGGAGCAAGTGGGTGTTTCGCCTCAAGTACAATGCTGATGGTAATTTACAAAAGCACAAGGCCAGACTTGTTGCTCAGGGTTTCTCCCAAAGACCTGGGTTTGATTTTACAGAGACATATAGCCCTGTTATCAAGCCAACATCCATCCGAGTTATACTGACCATTGCACTGGCAAATTCGTGGCCTATACGTCAATTAGACGTGAATAATGCCTTCATCCATAGGGAATTGCATGAAGATGTTTATATGAGACAGCCACAGGGATTCACTGTTGGTGATGGTTCATTGGTGTGCAAGCTTACCAAGGCTCTCTATGGGTTGAAGCAAGCCCCAAGAGCCTGGTATTTCAAGATCTCCACTGCTCTTCAAGGTCCGGGGTTCACCGCCACCAAGTCTGATGTTTTGGTCTTTGTTCGACACACTTCATCCTCTCTTGCTTATGTTCTCATTTATGTTGATGATATACTCATCACTGGTAGCTCAGAAAGCAAAATATCTGATGTTATTCAACGACTGAACTCTGCCTTTGCTCCAAAGGACATGGGTCCTTTACATTATTTCCTAGGCATTCAGGTCACTAAAACCAGTGATGGAAGATTGCTCATGACACAGAGTAAATATATCCAAGACCTGCTGCTCAAAGCAGGGATGTCAGGGTGCAAACTGTGCCATACACCCTTGCCCTCCACCTTGAAGATTCAGGCCACAGGGGGAGCTGAGTTTGCAAACCCTCATATGTATCGCTCAGTGGTGAGGAGTCTGCAATACCTTACCATCACCAGTCCTGAACTAGCATACAGTGTGAACAAAGTAGCACAGTTTATGTAGCATCCACTAGAGACACACTGGAAGCTGGTCAAACGAATCCTGAGATATGTTGGTGGCACTGCAACCTATGGCTTGAAGCTTGACAAAGCTTCACCCACTTCCTTGCTGACACTAAAAGCCTATTGTGATTTTGACTGGGCAGGGGATCTCAATGATCGCAAATCAGTTGGAGGGTTCTGTGTCTATTTGGGCAGGAATTTAATATCGTGGCAGTCTAAGAAACAAGGGGTAGTAGCTAGATCCAGCATAGAGGCTGATTACAGGGCATTAGCAGATTTAGTTGCTGAACTGATCTGGATAAAAGGCTTGTTAAGTGAGCTAAAGTGGAATGTTCCCGAAGCCCCCATGGCTTATTGCGACAATAAGAGTGCAGTCTTACTGGCAGCAAATTCCATTCTCCACTCAAAAACAAAACACTTTGAGATTGACTTGCATTTCGTAAGGGATTATGTGACAAAGAATGAGGTTCAGGTAAGTCATATACCAGGCTCAGCTCAGATTGCTGACACTCTCTCCAAAGCTCTTCCATCAGCAGCGTTTCTTGATCTCAGAGGCAAACTCAAGGTGCAGAATTCTCTGAAGATTCAGCTCCCTTGAGTTTGAGGGGGCATGATAGAGTGAAAGAAGATATTGAAAATGAACAAAGAGGGCCAGTTAGTTAATCATGTTTATCTAGCTATTAAGTTTGTTAGGAGGTTAGTTAAGTCTGCTGAGTTGGCACAAGTGGCCTAACTCTTCAGAAGCTTCTAGTGTATGTTATATAAGCCTTGTACAGCTGTAAGTCTCAATTAATGCAATGAAATCCTCCACTGTTCAAATCACTCTTCTCTGAACTCTCTCTTCTCTCACTCATCTTCTCTGCTCTCACTCACTAGTCTCTGATTCCTTCACACGTCATTATAAATTTGACTGTATTGTCTCCAAATCATGCCCTGTCTCTCTTATTCTCAGCCTATTCTTCTCTAATTTCTTCAACACTCTTTTACCATATTAATTAGGTTAGACTTTAGCATTTTATTTAAGATAATTATCAAGCAAAAAAATTAACAATATTTTACCACAAAAGAGAGAGATAAAAATCATGAGTGAAAAGAGGAGAAAAAGAGAAACTTCTGCACCCATTACCTGCATTTTCAGCCCTCTTTCTCACTGTTCTTACATTGTTCTTCAAGTATTTTTTAAGGACTCAAGCCATATAAATACAAACCTTTGTCCGTTTTCGCTAATTCTTGTGTTTATATTAAAGTCTCAGCAAGATAAAATGACCAACTACATATATATTTACATATTGATATAATATTGATTTATCAATATGTAAATATATATAGTTGGTCATTTTAATTATTTCTTAGTTTACATATTGTTTAAATATAGTTGGTCATTTTATAATATATAACCATTTGTTACTTCTAATTATGACAAAATTCAAGTTTTAATTCTTATGTCATCTTAGAAGACTATACTTTGTATTAACTTTTTCAACGTCAAAAATCACGATAATGATTCTTTAGATGCTAATGAGTTAAATGATGATTTTTAACAAATTTTTAAAAATTATTTATTGGTCCATTTTAAATTTATAAGTTTATAAAAATGTAAATTTCTTGGAATTTGAACTAAAATACAAAAATTGAATTTCTATTCTTATTCGTTTTGATTTTTTTTATATTTTATTTGGATTCAAATGGAAGATATTTTCTTATTAACATTTATATTTTAAAGTTAATAATTAACTTAAAAGTAGTGTCAATAATCTGTACAAATAGTAAATCGAATCAAGCTGATTCGATTTATTATATATGTATTGTATAGTAATAAATTGAATCAATGGTGTTATAATACCTAATTTAAATTATATAAATTCAATTTATATTTAAATATAGTGCTCTATATAATTCGATACAAATTAATTTGCGGAAATTATTTTCTGTATGGATGCAGGGTTGGTGAATTGGCCGGATATTGGCCAAGGAGGGGAATTACCGGAGGGTGGAGCTCACCAACAACACGCCGGGGGCGTGGTGGCTGAGCGGAAGAGCCATTTGGCAGCACGCCGGGGGCGTGGTGGCTGAGCAGGAGAGCCAGTTGGCAGCACGCCGGGGGCGTGGTGGGTGAACGAGAGAGGCAGGTGGCAGCACGCGTAGGGCGTGGTGGCTGATGTGGCAGAACGCCGGGGGCGTGGTGAGTCACCACGCAGGGGGCGTGGTACGTCGAAGTCCGTGATGGTGCGCGGAGTCCCAAGGCACCTGCTACACCACGCGGGGGGCGTGTTGCAGTCCTGCCTGCATGCAGGAGACAGCCCCCCCACCCCGGGAACCAGCGCCAGTGCTGCTCCATGTATATATATGCATGCCTTGGTTCTTCTTCACCTCCCATTGATGGTTTTGAGTTATGCTGAAGCACAAAACAGAAGGAGAGTGCGAGAGAAGGAAGAAGCTGTGAGTGAGTAGTATTAGTTTATAGGATTGATAAAAAATGGTGCGTGATTATGTGTTGCCTGAAGAACATATTATCAACTACTTGGACCATCCTATTTATGTAAGTAAGCAAATTTTTTTTTGTTTGACGTATTTAAATTATTTTATTTTTTATGTATTTTTTTTATGCATGTATATTATTTGTATTGAGAATATTATTTTATGTAGTTTA
>NC_029785.2:124108531-124117000 GCF_000816755.2 Arachis ipaensis | reverse complement strand
GAATAATTTTTATAAAATTAAAATTAATAATAATAATAATAATAATAATAATAGGGTTATAATAATAATAATAATAATAATAATAATAATAATGATAATAATAATTATTTTGTTATAAATTTTGTTATTAAGAGTATGTTGAAGAATAAAAAACATATTCTGATGTTGTAATAGTAATATACGTTGCATAGTGAGGATTATTATAATAAACTAAATATGTAAACCGTTTAAAAAATATATAATAGTATATTATTATTATAATATGTTATACTATATCGTTATTAAAAAATTAAAAAAAATAAATAAATTGATAAATTTAGTAAATAATACGTTATAGCTTAATATTATTAAATATTGTTATCTTATAAATATGTGAATGTTTATTATACTATTTGTAAGGATTATTCTTTAATTAATGTAACATATATCTTTGTTGATGCAGCCTAACAGAAATTTGTTGGTGCGTAAATTGGATCCACCACAGACGTGGAATCCGATGGTGGAGAACTACTTACGCTACACGGGAGTCTACCACGTCTCCAGAATTGGAGTCATAAGAGGATTTCACCCCATGTTAGCTGCTCTGGTTGAAAGGTGGAGGCCTGAAACCCACAGCTTTGTATTGCCGATCGGTGAGGTTACAGTGACATTAGAGGATGTCGCTCATATATTCGGCCTACCGATTGATGGAGAGCCTGTAAGTGGATGGACAGATAGTAGTAGCGAGTTCATTCAGAGTCAGGGCATAGCGATATTCGGTCGTGAGCCATCAGTCAGTCATAATGCGAAGTCCTATATAAAGTTGGGTTGGGTTCGACGTATTAGAGACGCAGAGCCGTTGGACACTGAGGAGTCCATAAGGAGATGACTGCGTCGAGATCCAACTCACACATAAAAGGTGGAACGCCCATCGGTTGACTGCTCGAGGGATGAACCACTACATTCTCCACTGCTGCCTCAGCTCCCACATCACCATCCTCATCTTCATCGCCGGCTTCATAAGTGGCTTCGAAGTCCTCTTCGCTGTCACTATTCATTCCTTCGAACACCGCAGCTATATCATCATTTACATCTCTATCATTTTGGACCGCTGCTGCCTCTACAGCTTCAAACTCAACGTACAACTCAATCTGCGGGTGTCTCGTATAAGTCTGCCGGTGAATTTGAAACATATTCTGCATACTCGCTTCATCCGTGATCGGAATGGTATCAAACTGTATTAGACCACCAAAAACAACAACCGGATTCCGGTACAGAATTCTGCTCACTCTCATTAACGTACCATTCTCCATGCTTTGACATAGGCCGTTCTGCAGCTCCATTAACGTCATCATGCATGGAACCACAAACGAAAACGGATTTTGTGACACAAACCTCACTCCCTCATGAGTATTACGAATTATCTCTCCATTACGATACACCACCAAATTTGCGGTGTCCTCCATTACACCAACAACAGCATCAAAGAATCCTCACAACACACTCAAATCTCACTCACTCGGTATGGAAAACACTCTCGAGCTCTACCTTATATAGAGCTGTGCACTTAACACGCCCCCCACGTGGTGCACACTTGGACCAATCACCTTTCGCCACGTCAGCACGCCCCCAGCGTGCTGATGCAGCACGCCCCCCACGTGGTGTACACTTGGCCCAATCACCTCTCGCCACGTCAGCACGCCCCCAGCGTGCTGACGCAGCACGCCCCCCACGTGGTTCAGCTGCTGTCCAACCAAGCTCGGCCAAGTCAGCACGCCCCTGCGTGCTGACTAAGCATGCCCCCCGCGTGCTGCCTAGGTGGCCCAACCACAGCATGCCACCTAGCTTCCACGCCTACCACGTGTTGTATGCACCACGCCCCCTGCGTGTTGTGCATTTCATCTGACACGTCCATCCCTGTGTAATACACCCAGTTCCTCCATTTTCTCCTAATTCACCAAAATATTCTCCATATTTAAATTAATGAGCCATTAATTTGACTTATTACTAAAATGTGTAAATCGAATTTAGATTTACATAGAAATATACCTGAACACATTTAAATAAGGGTTTTTGTTTTGGGCGAGCAAGTAATATTGGGTTGTTTTTGGTTTATATGAGGTGTACTATCCAAAAAAAAAAAACCCTAATTTCCTAACGGCACCCCATCCCGAACCTGATGTCACTCCCTCCCAAGTCCCAACTGAGTACAGCTACACTCACTCTCAAGTCTCACCTCTCTACCTCACTCCGCCGTGTCGTGTACTTCGACTGTGTCTCTGTCGTCCGTCGTGGATCCCCTGCGTCTGTCTGTGTCATCCGAAGCTCTGCGTGCTCTACGGCCAACTCTCCTCGCCGGTGGCCTGCCTCTGCAACGGTGCTGTAACCCTAAGTCCCCAGCCCGTCCCTGACTTTGCGTATGCTTCTGCAGTGAGTGTAGGTGAGCTTTCAATTCTTTTCACTAAACGAAATCATTTTCAGTTCTCTGATAGTTTAAGAAATGTTTTAAATCATGTTTTTTTAAGGATATAAATTTTTAATATCATATTGAATCCTCCTTTAGGACCTGAATTTTTATCTTACTTGATTCAAGAATATCACTTACTTAGGCGTGGTGGCATTTGTTCTTGAGTAATTTTATATACTTGATTTGTTCAGTTTTAATGTACGTTTGGATAATGGCGTTTAGGGGTTTTATGGCTTAAAGACAAGTTGAGACTAAACTAGGAAGTGAGGGTTGACAGTTGGGAAAAAAACTGAGACAGAGGAGGAGAAGAAGAGAGAAATGCTGTATATAATCGGATTAGGATTGGGAGATGAGAGAGACATAACGATGAGGGGGTTGGAAGCAGTGAAGAGCTGCGAAAAGGTTTACATGGAAGCCTACACTTCCCTCCTCTCATTTGGGCTCGACTCTCATGGCCTCTCCAACCTGGAAAAGCTGTATGGGAAATCGATAACTCTAGCAGACAGAGAGATGGTGGAAGAGAAAGCCCATCACATTCTTGAAGAAGCTCGCCACTCCCATGTCGCCTTCCTTGTTGTTGGGGACCCTTTTGGGGCTACGACCCACACTGACCTTGTTGTTAGAGCTAAGAAGATGGGGATTCATGTCCAGATTGTGCACAATGCCTCCGTCTTGAATGCTATTGGCATCTGCGGTCTCCAACTCTATCGCTATGGCCAAACTGTTTCCATTCCATTCTTCACCGACTCTTGGAGGCCCGATAGCTTCTACGAAAAGATTCACAGTAATCGAACCATGGGACTCCACACACTTTGCTTGTTAGGTCTCACTCACCTACTCTCTTACTTTCTCTGCTATTTCTTTGTGTTGACAAATTCTACTTCGATTTTCAAATTTGATGGGTTCACTGCAGATATTCGTGTGAAGGAGCCCACCCTCGAATCTCTGGCAAGGTTTGGTTTGGTTTGGTTTGGTTTGCTCAACTTCTTCCTCTTGGTTTTATTCATTGTTGATGCATTTTTTTTCAGAGGAAGAAAAACCTATGAACCCCCCAGATATATGACCATAAACACAGCTATTGAGCAGCTCTTGGAGGTTGTGCAAGAGCACCAACAACCTGGTCAGTTCAATATTCTCCCTCAATCATAAATGCTATGTTTCTTCATTGGACTATAATTAATTCTTTGGCATGGTAAAATGTTTTTATTGATTTTTGATATGTTGTTACGTGCTGATGGTTAAGAACCGATCTTCTTTACTATCAGAGTTGTAGAATTCCCTTTGATATCGTCATAAGAAATATTATTAACAAGCTAAATACAACTTTTCCCTCCCTTTGGCATGCAGCCTACACTGAAGATACCCAGTGTGTTGGGTTTGCTCGGCTAGGAAGTGACAATCAGACGATTGTAGCTGGAACAATGAGGCAGCTGCAGATGGTTGATTTTGGAGCACCTTTACACTGCCTTGTCATAACAGGCAATACCCATCCATTAGAGGAAGAAATGCTCGAGTTTTACAGATGTAGGACCTAGTTACAACTTACAAGGTTGCAGGAACATTTGAATTTTGCAAATTTGAATTTTTGTTAGTGTAGAGTTTCTACAGTCGAAGTTTATGTGGAATTTGAATTCATTAGAGTCTAAAGAATTAGACACTTGGATTTTTGTTTTTTTCAGTTTAGGCTTCTAAATGAACTCATGGATACAATCGGAGATGGTTGGTCCAGGGTTTAAAAGCTAAATTGACTAAAGGTTTTAATACATTTTTATATGGATCATTCGATATGACTATACTACGGTGGGTCAATGGCTACGATAGCTATAATTTTTAAAAAAGTATTGTTAAAGTTGAAGTGACATCTTTTTATTAAGCGCTTTTAAAAAATGTTGCTTAAAAAAGTGCTATCAAAATGTAAAAAAAAAGATTGACTTCAATTTCAATAGCATTTGCATAGCCATTATAGTCATGGCCACATATTCATATTAGAATTCATCTTTTTATATAGCATAGATCTCATATCAATAGAGAGATTGAAACTTTGTCACTGATTAATTTCCTGTTGAAGAAAAGTTCAAATAGTTATTTCAATTTTTCTATCTTTAGAACGCATTAGAATTGAAATTCATTTGAAACAAAAATGATTGCAAATCTCGTTTGTTTATTGAAATGTTTAAACCCATATAAATTCAAGCTAAAATTAACTGAGTACTGATCACACTTCAAAGCTCAACGCCTCTAGCATTAATTTATAAGCAAATGTAAGTATGTAACACTACATTGGTAAGAATAATAATAATGGAATCATATCCACAAAATATGGACAATGTTACTATGCTTAAATACAAATAAAGCTGGCCTAAATCTAAAGGAAGGCACTCTTACCACACTTCCCTTGTAAGTTGTAACCATGTCAGACGTATCTTATCGCATTTCAAAGAAATGAAGGTCTCCTTTAAATTAGGGTCTTCAAAAAGGTCCAATGCAGAAAAGTAGAGAAGTTGATCAATGCCTTGTATCTCATCCAAAGCCCTAATACAGTTAGTTATGGAGAATTTATCATCATTTTCAGTTGGAACAATTGTCCTTAACCTTGAAGCAGCAACCATCTCTAGCAAGGCTTCCGCCATAGCATCGCAGCCGTCTTGATCCAGACTAGGAATTAGCGTCTCAGATGGACGTTTCTTCTTCCTATCTAACGAATTCTTAGTTATTTTCTCTACAGTTGAGGTGTTACCTTGTAATGACTTCATTGACAATGGGTTCCGATAACGTGAAACCCTAACTTCCGAACATGAAATTGAGCCAGCAGCATCAATCCCAACATACTTGTTGAACTCTTCGTAGTGACTAGATTGGGCATATTTCCCATCTACAGCTGAATCTGTGAATATTGTGCAGAGTTTCTCGTATATTAGATAATCTTTCACTTTAACTCCGCCTATGTTACACTTGCGGTACATAGTCGGTCCCAAACCCGGATAAAGGAGGAGGGTTGTGTTAGGTCTTCGACAACCAACATAAAAATATAGTCGAATCCCCATACCATGACAGGACTAGGTTGTACCTATAGACAAAACTTATCAAAATTTCATAATGAAAATAGAGACAACTAACACGAATGCTATTTTTAATAGACTATTTTAACCCCGTGTCATCCCCCAGTTCAAGGCCTATGCAACAGGAATCATCTATCACATAGTCATTATTTTGATCATATGCAGATTTCAAATGATAGAAGCGTGTTCAAAGAACATCTAGATGCTTCCTCAACTGATTATTGTTGAAGTTGATATCTGTTTGCTTATTAAATTCATCACGAATGTGATTCCATGTTTTCTTGTCAAAAACGTTGTTTGGTCTGTTCCCTAGTTGAATCTGCTTGACAACCAAATCTACAAATATCTTGTCAAGGGATGCAGTCCATCTTGTCCTTGAACGCTCTTGCTTGGGTTGATTACCAACTTCGACGCCCATCTACACCTATTGAAATGTTCATAAATCAACACTTAGTTTAATAAAATTCTTATGGAAAACACGCTTTCTTGAAAGCTTGCCCAAGTTGCAATGAACAATTTTATTGTTAGGCATAATCATCTTGGAAGAGCATTTTAATGAGAAATGTAACAGAAGTTCAATAAAAATGGAGTTGGCACTAAATGTTACTATGAATCTATGATCATTTTATTTACTCCAACAAATACAAGCAAAAAATTGAATTAAGAAGTAGAACAGCAGATACCAGGTGCAACAGAACCTCAAAAAATGGACTTTGCGGTTTGAAATTTTACATGTTTTAAACGAATGCCCTGTATACTTTGATTTATAGAAAATAGTAATAATTGGCTAAATATTGGTATTAGAAGGGAACAACGTGCTGTACAACTTTTGGAAAATCAAACTTAGAAAACAAGGGAAGCTTATATACAGCAAAAGGAAATCAAATTACGATAGATGAACCGGTGAATAAGGAAACCTTTTAACCTAAAATTGCTAATCTTGCCTATTAGAACAGAAACAGTGCAAAAACATATTCATGTATTCATGTTAACGTGAGTACGTGACAAATGCAAGCCTATAACCAACTAAATTGTTCAAAAATAATGGAAGGCGAGCCGAATAATCCTAAATTATCAAGTAATGTTTGTAGTTAGGATCTCAATCATCAATCAATTCACGCGTGAAAGTAGGAAGTATTGCAATTTGCAAGGCAGGAATATCAAATATAGTTGGAGGTTTGAGAAATTAATGAACGATGAACGAAAGTGAAACCTGTAGGGGCTACCGATTCAAATTCAAAATCAGAATAATCGAAGAGGAAGGGCAGCAAAGTGAGATTGGGTTTACCTGGCGGTGTGGGAGTGAGAGGGTTGCATAAGGAATGGAATTGCGGAATTGCAGTAAGCGACCATGTATTAATTGAGAAAGTATTGGGAAGCGCAAACTCGCAAAATCACGCGCTCAAGGGTTTTGACTTCCATTTCTACTCACACTCGCACACACACGTACCGAAAATTTTATCAGTTATCTCATATTGTATTAAACTATTACTCGAAATGAGTCCTGAAATTTGACACCGACTCAATTTGATCTTCTAATTTTTAATTGATCCAATTTATACTCTAAAAATTTAAGACGTGGTTCAGATTAGCCCTTCCGTCTAACTCCGTCGTCGGAATGATGACATGACACCCAAATCTCACCACATGCCTCTTCTTCTTCCTCTTACCATCGCCATCACCACTTCCCCTCTACCAACACCCTCCCTCCCCCAACAAATAACAACATTCACAACCCACCAACATCCATACATTTCCACCGCTATTTATGAAGGGTCTTTCTATTATTTGAACCTTCTCTTTCTCACCATTACTATCACCATCTTTCCTCTACTAACGTCTTTCCTCCCCAACAAACAACATTAACAATTACTAATATTAACAAATTAAATTAAAGAGAAATAGAGAAAGAAAAAGAAACACAATACCACACTTTAGATCCCTCTTAATAGGAACACAAAGATGGGTGCAATAGGTGAGGATGCTTCGAATTTAGGGCAATGGGTGATGGTAGTATTGGGAATGCATTGTTCAACATGTATACTAAGTGTGGTTATATGAAAACGGATTCAAGATTTTTAACATAATTGTGCATAAGCATGTTATTTCTTGGGGTGCCGTTATTTGCGGCATGGCGATGAATGGTTATGGTAAGCAAGCATTGCAACTCTTTTCACAAACGGTAGTTCATGGTGTTGCCTCTAACGATGTCACATTCATTGGTTTGCTGTCTGCTTGCAGTCATGAAGGAATGATGAGTATAGGTGTTATGCTCTTCAAAGCTATGGCGGTGGAAATATGTGAGTGTTGGTGGGTTGTGAATGTTGTTGTTTGTTGGAGGAGAGAAAGTGTTAGTAGAAGGGAGGTAATGATGGCGATAATAAGAGGAAGAAAGAGAGGCATGTGGTGAGGTTTGGGTGTCACATCATCACTCCAATGACGGAGTTAGACGAAAGGATCAATCTGAGCCACACTTTAAAATTTTAGGATATAAATTAGATCAATTAAAATTAAAGGATCAAATTAAATCAATGATAAAATTTTAGGGATCATTTTGAGTATTAACTCCATTTATATCATTTTTTTTTTTAATTCTTTTTGGTTTCTTGAACAGCGAAGGACAAGGATTGATGTAAACCTTTTTCATGCTAGAGATCTGACTTATGTGATGCTTTACTTTCTTCAAAAGGAAAAGGATTGATGATGAATACAGTAGAAAACAACTCAACAACACTGTTTTATAATGTGGAATTGAAAATTGACACGACCCCCTCCTCTAAAGTTGTACATGGTTAAGTTAACCAAAACACCACATCTGTTTTTGGTTAACCAACAATTTAGTTTAGGTATATTAACTAAATTAGTTTTACTTGATAAAATTAGTTATTAATCGATTATAAAATTAAAATATTATTTTTTAATCGATTATAAAAATAAAAATCAATTCTAAAAAAACAATCGGTT
>NC_029785.2:124091833-124107429 GCF_000816755.2 Arachis ipaensis | reverse complement strand
TGCAAAGAAAAATTGGTTTTTCACAAAAAAAAAAAAAATTGCACAAAAAAAATCTGGTTTTTAAACAAAAAAAATTAATTTTCTATAGAAATCGTTTGTTTTTCAAATGGAATATTTTAGCCTAAAAATTGGTTTTTCTTTTTAAAAAACTAGATTTTTTTAAAACCAAATTATGCAAAATAACAAAGATTCAAACAGTAAATAGAAATAGTAATTAAATGCAGAACAAACATATAGTCAAGGCATAGAGTAAATTAAGATCATAAGAAAATACAAAACAGAAGCATCTCAAAATTAAGGCATCAATTTAAGGCACCAATACAAAGGATAAGCTTTTAAGTCTTAAGGTTATTTAATAACAATTGCATTGCATACAAAGTCTTAACTGCTTGTCACAACTCACAAACAGGGATATACTTTGCTGGTCTTAAGCTAAATAAATATATAGAAATTAGGCAGCAATCATATATATAGAAAAAAGTGTCAATAATTCATAAATGAACCTGGAATTTATTAGAAAGCAAATTAATTAAAAAATGTTGTTACTCCTAATTATAACAATTAACAAATTTCCTAATCACTCGATCCAATACAGATTGAGGACTTAAAACAGAGACGAAACAACCGTGACTTCAAATTACAAGTGAAAACAAAAGTAGTAATAAGCAGTTAGCCACAACATGATAAAGCAAAATCTCAGCTTCTTTTCTGTTTTAAGCAACACAACAAACTTAAATTCTGTGATAAAGGCTTCTTGTTGAGAAAATCCCAACTTATTTCCAACCATTTTCAATCTCGCAACATTTGAACAAATTAAACAAGATGCTAAGTGTGTGATTTGATTAAAACATCAATACAATCAGCATGTGTGTGATGCGTGAGCATCATTAGTATCTTTTCTGTATGAATTATATAGCATTCTGTTAATTTGTTAGAGTATTTTAGTGGATTATACTCCATTAGATGCTACTTTGAATTTCTGTGATTATTTGTTGATTACAGGTAGCAATTGGATAAAGAATTGGTGAAAATTGCATGAAGAAGCAAAAGAAGCTCATATGTACGCATCATGCAATTGCAAGCATACGCATCACTGGAGCAACGAAGGAAGTCATGCGTACGCACAACTGCAAGAGCTTAACAAGACCAATTTCTCTCTGGACAGGTGGCAGTTAAACGCCACGACTCGATATTTAGCATCGACAGCTTCGTAAAATGTGCAAAAGTTTTTGGACTAGTGGCGCTAAACGTCCAAACACCGGCGTTTAGCGCCAGGGCCTTTGGTTCGCATGCAAAGCTCACTGTATGGGTGGCATTAAACGCCCAGTACCTGGCGCTTAGCACTGATAGCGTGAATCAGAATGGGGACCACGTGTGCAACAAGAATCAACGGAAGGATTTAGATTTTGGTTTCAAATCAAATAACTAATTTGAAAAGATTTGTTAGGCTTTGATTTAAGTTTCAAATCAATTTCATTGAGGACTATAAAAAGGATAGAGATTCGCCCTCGCGGGGGCTCTCTTCTCCTAATTTTTCATTCCGCAATTTGCAGTCTTTCTCTCCTAGGGTTTTCTCTGTACAATGAGCCACTAAACCTCCATTGTTAAAGTTAGGAGCTCTGTTTACTTTGATAGATTAATAATTATTTGTTCTTCTACTTTTGATTAATACATTGATTCATGTTTAAGAATTGGTTTCGTTCTTCATCCTATGGATTAGTGAGTATTGGAAAATAATTCTAATCTGACTTGAACTCTCTTGAATCTTGGAAAAGATATATCATTAGAATTACAGCTTGAAACCACTTTCTCACAACTTTTTAATTATCTGGACTTAATGCGGTACGTTACATATAACTGTTCTTAGGGTTTGTGTGACTTATAAATCAGAAATTGCACTTAACCCTCTAGTACAATTGATTGATCAAGGAATTGACGGTTGGTTGGATTAGAGTATATTGAATTGCCTAAGAATAAGAATTCAAGCACTTAGGGATTGCCATAAATTAATCTTTGCATGATCAAGGTAGTTGACATTGAATATTAATCCGGACATTTAATGTAATGTCCCAAGCTTCTTTTTTCTATTATTACTATCCTACCCTTTAATTTTATCAAAATAACAACATTACTGTTCATACCTTGGGTCGAGCTATCCGATCCGGGATGATCGGCGACAAAGCGACCGACCTCTTCAGGTCAGGCTATCCGACATCTTCTCAAAGAGGTCGGCCAAATCGACAGGAAAGCCCAATAAAGGGCCCAAATAGAGGAACACGACCCAAATCCAAAGGCCGTCCAAGCCTATAGAGATAAGGGCGGTTCCCTTAAAGATAAGCTGACCTCAAAGATAAAGATAAGATAAGATAACTAACTTATCTTATCTAGAAAGGTCACTCTACAACCACTATAAACACACTGGAGCACCCAGGTATAACTCATACTCTGATTCTACTAAAAGCCTGCTTAATACCCGTGCTAACTTAAGCATCGGAGTCTCTTGCAGGTACCCCCCACCCTCCGGTGGCCAAGGATCAGCAGTGCAGCAAGTCCAACAAGTCGGACACAACAGCTCCGGCCGCCACCAGCCAGCCGGACACGCCATCTCCAACCAGTACAGAAGATCTCATCCGAGATCGACCTCCAGTTTCAGGTAACCCCCGGAATATTGGCGCCGTTGCCGGGGATCGAACCCGGGTCACCCGCGTGACAGGCGGGAATACTCACCACTATACTACAACGACCACGATTCAGATCTGGAAAACAGAACACCGCACAAGAATGCGGACACTACGCTAAAGGATGCTCTGGAATCCAACGGGGACAAAAACTCATCAAATCCAGGGGTAATAGAAGCACTTCAAGACCGCTTAAAGCAACTTGAAAAAGAAACCCAACAACAACGAGAGGTCGGAAAGGATCTACAAAGAGAGGTACGGCGGCGACGAGAATTGGAAGATATACTCCTACAATTAGAAGCCGATCTCAAATCAAAAACCCCTCGGACCACTCCCGAGGAAAGTTCACACAAAGAGCAAGATCCATTCACTAGGGAAATCATGAAAACCAAAAATTCCCAAAGACTTCAAACTCCCGGATATGATTTTGTATGATGGTACCACAGATCCCAACCATCATCTCAGCAATTTCAGAAGTAGAATGTACCTCAGCGACGCCTCAGACGCCGTTCGTTGCAAAGCTTTTCCAACAACTCTCACGAAGACAGCAATCAGATGGTTCGACAACCTACCTCCAAAGTCCATCTCAAACTTTGACGACCTGGCCAAAAAATTCCTAGCCAGATTCTCCATCCAAAAAGATAAGACCAAACACGCCCCCAGTTTACTAGGGATCAAGCAAGGAGATCGGGAGAGCCTCCGCAACTACATGGAAAGATTCAACAAAACATGATTGGACATACAAAGCTTGCCAACAGAAGCCGCCATCATGGGACTCATCAATGGCCTACGAGAAGAACCTTTTAGCCAATCCATATCAAAGAAGTATCCTACCTCCTTAGACGAAGTGCAGGAGCGAGCAGAAAAATACATCAACATGGAAGAAAATGCTCGGTTAGGAGAAACCTCAAAATCCGGGGTCCCCTACCGAGATAAAGACAAGGAATCTAAAAGGAAATAAGATCGACAAGGAGAGAAAATAAAAAAATACCACAATTACACCCCTCTCAGGGCATCCTTAGTCGACGTATATAAAGAAGTCTGACATACGGAGAAAATACCCCCAGCTCGACCACTCAAAGGCAAAAGAGGAGGAGGAAACCGGAATGAATATTGCGAATATCATCGAGTGCGAGGGCACTCCACCAACGAGTGCTTCGATCTAAAAAACATCATAGAAAAATTGGTGAGGGAAGGGAAACTAGATCGGTTTCTAGCCACCCGAGATGACGACCAAAGAAAGAGATGAAGGGACGAAGATATTGGACGAACGGCGCGATCACCTCGTACACCGGAAAGACACGTCCACATGATACACGGCGGATTCGCAGGGGGAGGAATCTCCAAGTCATCCCGTAAAAGATATCTCAAAGAAGTATATCATGTCGAGGGAAAGGAAGAAACACCCGACATCCCTGCAATCACATTCACTAAAGAGGACACATCCGGTATCATCTCGGGACACGACGACCCCATGGTCATCACCATCATACTGGCAAACGCCAATCTGCACCGCACATTAATAGACCAAGGGAGCTCCGCCGACATCTTATTCAAAACTGCCTTCGACAAGCTCGGCCTAGAAGACAAAGAGCTTAGGGGATACCCGAACAGTCTGTTCGGACTGGGAGAACCCCGGTACAACCATTAGGATACGTATCACTACATACAACCTTCGGAAAAAGGGAACCAATCCAGAACACTCAAAATAGACTACATTGTGGTCGACGTGAGTTCAGCATACAATGCTCTAATAGGTCGGACCACACTAAATCAACTCGGGGCAATAGTCTCGACTCCACATCTATGCATGAAATTCCCAACTACAGAGGGGATAGCCAAAATAAAAGCAGATCAAAAGATGGCAGGCTGCTGTTATAACGAAAGTCTAAACCTCAGAGGCAGAGGAGAAGAATTCCACACAATTGAGTTTGGCGGAGTTCAGAGACGAGAAGAGCTCCGTCCGCAACCAGAAGGTGAGATAGAGAAGGTTCAGATCGGAGACACCTCGGACAAAACGACTAATATCGGCACGATCCTGAGAGGAGACTCAAAAGAATTACTGGTACAATTTTTATGAGATAATGTCGATCTCTTCGCATGAAAAGCCGCAGACATGCCAGGCATAGACCCCAAGCTAATGTGCCACAAGTTGGCGGTCTATCCAGGATCTCGGCCGGTACAGCAAAGACGAAGAAAACTTGGGCCAGAGCGATCCCAAGCTGTGGAAGAACAGGTACAAGCATTACTAGAGGCAGGATTCATAAGAGAGGTCAAGTACCCACTATGGCTAGCCAACGTCGTCTTGGTGAGAAAATCAAATGGGAAGTGGCGAATTTGCACCGATTACACCGATCTCAATAAAGCCTGCCCAAAAGATCCTTACCCACTCCCAAGTATCGACGCTCTGGTCGATGCTTCCTCCGGATATAGATACCTCTCGTTTATGGACGCATATTCGGGATACAACCAAATCCCTATGTATCCACTAGATCAAGAAAAGACCTCATTTTTAACGCCGAAAGCAAACTACTGCTACATTGTGATGCCTTTCGGTCTCAAGAATGCGGGAGCTACTTATCAAAGGCTAATGAATAAAGTCTTCTCAGATCTTAGAAAAGTTTGCCTATACTCTCGTTCTAACATCTCGACGACTTCGTCCGTACTTCCAGGCTCACACAATTAAGTTTCGAACTAACCAGCCCATAAAAGGAATATTACAGAAAACAGATTTAGCAGGCAGAATTTTACAATGGGCAGTCGAGTTATCCGAGTTCGACCTCCAATATGAAGCTCGGACGGCCATCAAATCACAGTATCTGGCCGACTTCATCGCAGAATTCACAGATGCCCCAGAAATTCCCACAGAATGGAATCTCTATGTGGACGGTTCTTCAAATAAGATTGGAAGCGGTGCAGGTATGATAATAGAAAGCAACCAAGGAACTCAAGTTGAGCTCTCCCTTAAATTCGGGTTCCCGGCCTCAAACAATCAGGCGGAATATAAAGCATTATTAGCTGGTTTGAAGCTGGCTAAAGAGGTTGGAGCTCAAAAACTCAACATTTACAGTGATTCACAAGTAGTCACCTCACAGATAACAGGGAGCTACCAAGCCAAAGATCCCACCATGAAAAAGTATTTGGATAAAACCAAAGAACAGCTCAGACAACTCGGGGAATATAAGATCTGCCACATACCCCGCGAACAAAATACCTGAGCTGACGCACTCTCGAAACTAGCCAGCACCAAACCAGGAGGCAACAATAGAAGCCTCATCCAGGAAATGCTACAGAACCCGTCAATCTCGGAAGAGGAAAAAGTTCTAGCCGTAACAAGTCAGGACCAAGGATGGATGACCCCATAATTAACTACCTCAAAACAGAAACACTCCCCGCAGAAGAAAAGGAGGCAAAGAGGTTAAAAAGGGAGGCACAGTACTACACTATCATAAACAACATCCTGAACAAAAGAGGGATCTCAATACCATTACTAAAATGTGTGCCGACCAACAACACAAAGGAAGTGCTAGAAGAAGTACACGGCGGCATTTGCGGCAATCATCTCGGAGCACGAGCTCTCGCCAAAAAAGTACTCCGGGCGGGATTTTATTGGCCAACTCTACAGAAAGAAGCTACAAAATTTGTAAAGACATGCCCACCATGTCAGAAACATTCCAACTTTCACATCGCCCCGCCAGAAGAGCTCATCAGTGTAACTTCGCCTTGGCCGTTTGCAAAATGGGGACTTGATCTTCTCGGACCTTTCCCCTAGGGATCAGGACAAGTTAAATTCCTCATAGTAGGGGTAGACTATTTCACAAAGTGGATCGAGGCAGAGCCCCTAGCCAACGCCACTGCTCAAAGAAGCCAGAAATTCCTATATAGAAATATTGTCACAAGGTTCGGGGTTCCACACTCCATCACCACAGACAATGGCACTCAATTCACAGATGCAGGCTTCAGAAAGTTAGTAGCCGACTTAAACATAAAGCACCAGTACACCTCCGTAGAACATCCGCAAGCCAATGGACAGGCTGAAGCTGCCAACAAAGTCATATTGGCCGGGTTAAAACGGAGATTACAAGATGCAAAGGGAGCTTGGGCAGAAGAGCTTCCACAAGTTCTATGGGCGTATCGAACGACGCCACACTCCACCACAAAGGAATCCCCCTTTCGATTAGCATACGGAATAGAGGCAATGATTTCAATAGAGATTGAGGAAGGATCGCCTAGAGTGGTTCATTACAATGAGGGAGCAAATTCCCAACTTCAAAGGGAAGAGCTCGACCTACTACCTGAAATCCAAGAAAGAGCTCGGATCAGGGAAGAAGCACTAAAGCGTCGAATGGCTTCCAGATATAATCAAAGGGTAGTGCCGAGAAGTTTCGCCGAAAATGATCTCATCCTAATTCGAAATGATATTAGAACAACTCGACCAGGAGAAGGAAAGTTGGCAGCAAACTAGAAAGGACCCTACCGAGTCCTAGAAGTACTTGGGAAGGGCTACTACAAACTGTCCGAACTCGATGGACGAGAGCTTCCCAGATCATGGCACGCCTGCAACCTAAGAAGGTACTACAGCTAGAAAAAGTAAAGATCTCACTACTGGATGCACTCTTTTTCCTGAAAAGATTTTTTAATGAGGCACCAAGTTGAGACTCAGACACTATCCGACTTAAAGGGATGAAAAATTCCCACATGTATATATTTGCACTTTCCTTTAAATAAAATATATTTTAGATATTCTACAAGTTTTCAAGACGCATTAATCTGAAGCATTCATCGTCCGATTATAAAGCAACAGATCGTCATAAAGTGAAAAGCAACTTCACTGCACGATCACGATAAAGACAATCGTCTGATAAAGGTGAAAACGCGATTCACCTAAAAGACGATCTAAAGATAGCAACCACCTTCTACAAATCGGCAAAGATGAACACAGAATAATGTAAGAAGTTATCGAAAGTGATCCGAAAAAGAACCTGACGAGGTCTTATGGATTGCTAAATAATAACTTAAAGACTGGCCGACATAAAGAAGTCGGACCAAGTCAACCCAAGTTACAAGTAAACCCTGGAAAGAGGTCTGGCCAATCCTATTAAAGAGGATTACTTTAACTTAGAAGGGCCCGACATAACAAAGTCAGCCCAAAATGAAAAAGTTATAGAAGTAATCCCTGAAAGAGACCTGACAAAGGTCCAAGAAAGAGGATTACAAAAATAACTTGGAAGAGACCGACATAACGAAGTCGGTTTCCTACAATGAACAAGTTATAAAAGTAATCCCTGAAAGAGACCTGACAAAGGTCCAAGAAAGAGGATTACAAAAATAACTTAGAAGAGGACGACGTAAAGAAGTCGGCCTCCTACAAAACAAGTTATAAAAATCCCTGAAAGAGACCTGACAAAGGTCCAAGAAAGAGGATTACAAAAATAACTTAGAAGAGGACGACGTAAAGAAGTCGGCCTCCTACAAAACAAGTTATAAAAGTAATCCCTGAAAGAGACCTGACAAAGGTCCAAGACAGAGGATTACAAAAATAACTTAGAAGAGAACGACGTAAAGAAGTCGGCTTCCTACAAAAACCAAGTTATAAAAGTAGTCCTTAAAAAGAGATATGGCAAAGATTCAAAAAAGAGGACTACAAAAATAACTGGAAAGAGGACTAACGTAAAGAAATCGGTTATGAAAGTGCTAAAGATACAAGCAAAAGCGAGAAAATCGAAAAACAAGTTGGACCCACACAGCCACAACCTCAAAGGATCCAAGCTACAAACAATAAGTACAAAGCAATCCAAAGAGGCCGAGCCGCAAGATTCCAACACTCTCAATAACCAGAAGAGATACCAAGTTAAATGCAAAAAAGCGTGATATAATCTACAAAAGTTAGAAAGCTTCAGAGGCCACCAAAATCTACCTCAAAAAGGAGGAAAGCTACCTTTGTTTTTCAAAATAAAAGTTGCTAGGCAAGCGACTAGAAAGTGTCAGCAGTTAACAAAACAATAAAGAGTTTAAAAGCCCACAAGCCAGGCCAGCTACACAAATGTTCAGAGAGAAATCAGCAAATATTGGGAGCCTTCTTGGCAGCATCATTAGGGGGAGAAGGAGGGCGAGTCTGAATAGGCACAGCATCTACAGTTCCATCCTCCCGGTTCAGAATCTGGCAATCCGGATCGACTACAACCGGAGGAGCTGAAGAAGTCGACACTTTGGCAGAGGACACAGGGGGAGGTTCAACATCATCATCCTCGTCATCAAGGACAATCTTGCCATCCCTGACAACGTTATCTAGGCTGAAGAAAGTAAGGTCGGCCTCGGGAGCAATAACCCGAACTTGTTCCTTCAGGTTCTCGTAAGCAGCAGTCACACTGCCAACGAGATGACCCTGAAGCTCAGAGTAATCTTCTCGGGCACTCTCCAGCTCCCCCCTCAGACGCATCACCTCCCGATAAGACGTAACGTAGCTATCCTTATGCACCAGTGCCGTGTCCTCGGCCAGCCGCACAGAAGCTGCCAAAGCAAGAGAATTCGCCTTCTCGTTCTCCAAATCCTTATCCAACTTGGCAACCTTTACCTCAAGCTCCTCTTTAAGGCCCTTCATCCGGTCGAACTCCTGCTTCGCCTCCTCCATAAACTCTTTGGTGGCATGGAGAGGAATATTCTGAGCAGTTCGGTACAAAGCAGCCCTCATATACGCCATTTTTACACTGTTTCGGGCCATAAATTCCAGATGGCGAAGGATAGACACATCGTCCATAGGAAGAGCACCGTAGGGACCGATCAGCTGATCCACGAATTCGATCGCATTGAAGTCGGGAGCATCAAAGTTGAAAGGCTCAGCCATTTTTTGTTTCTTATTGGGAGGATCGCCAGAAGGAGTGGCAGATGTTGGTGGAGGGTCAGCCAGATGAACTCGGGGAGTGGGAATCACCTTCCTCGCCCCAGGAGAACTCGGCATGGACGGTTTCACACGCACTTGGGAAGATCCCTCCCCGGCCGCCTTGGTCGAGATGTTTTTAGCAGCAGTCGCCTTCTGTGCTCTTTTAAAAGTCTTCATGGATTCATTATTCTTCATTGCCTCTGCAAATAAAACACAACAGTAAGAAATTAAGCTGCAGGTCGGAAAGGAATTTACAAGCAAAATAAACAGATAATAAGGGGAAAATCAGGAACGCAAAATACCCAGCTCGGTTTGAAGAAGAGAAGGATTGGTTAAAAATTTTTTTGTATCAAGATGGGGAGATTGACCCCAGTGTTCTTCTAAGACGGTCACAAAAGCTCGCTCAGTTTTATCCAACATCTCCCACGTGTATTTGGACATTCTCACATCTTTTTGCTATTCCAAGGGAAAGGCGGGCTCATCATTTTCATCCAGAAAAAAGGGTCGAGCTCCTTCAACAGCTCGGACCTTGAAAAAGTAATTTTTAAAATCGCGAAACGATTCGTCAAACATGGAGAAGACCTTCTTCCCCTGGGAAGATCGAAAGGAGACCCAAGCTGCCTTCTTTTTTACTACTCCAGGCTTCGTCAAAACAAATAGATAGAAGAAGAGAGATTGCAAGGCAGGAATACCGAAACCATCACACAACAATTGAAAAATTTTCATGAAACCCCAGGAATTAGGGTGAAGTTGAGAGGGAGCAACATTACAGGACCATAACAGGTTGGTCTCAAATTCAGTAAAAGGGAGGGTGATACCCAGCTGACCAAAGAAGAAGTCATAAGCATGGAAATAAGGGCGATCTCTAACAACCCGAGTAGAGAAACAAACTCTCTCTTCAGAAGAGGGAGGGACAAGTTCATAATTCTTTTCATCACCTGCACTGCTACAGACCCTATGAAACTGCCTAAGCTGCGCACAAAACTCGGAATCAACCAAAGAGACACACATAAGAACCATTGAGTCCACCCAATCGGCCATGCCCTCAGGAACCTGGGAAGACATCTCTACAACGTTATTGCGAGAAGACATGAGACCAACTAATCCTACAATAAGAAAAGAAGAATGGATTACTAAAAAGCATCTCAGACAAAGGGTGAAACAACTCGACTAAATATGATACAGAAGAACAAAAGGAAAAGAAAACCCCAAGACTCAAACCAAAGTCCTGGGGCATCCTTTGGAGGCAGTAACAAAGCACCGTTTCAGGAAAAAACTACCGCTTACATTCCAGCATCTCTCAAACAAGAATAGAAGACCTCAAACAGCGATCATTTTTATAGGAGAAAGACAAAACGCAAAAAGCACAGAAAGTCATCAAAACCACTATCTTCCTACAGTCTATCAGTAAAG
Organism: Arachis ipaensis; assembly: GCF_000816755.2. Taxonomy (NCBI): domain Eukaryota; kingdom Viridiplantae; phylum Streptophyta; class Magnoliopsida; order Fabales; family Fabaceae; genus Arachis; species Arachis ipaensis. The sequence continues at coordinate 124,096,458 of NC_029785.2, read as the reverse complement.
AACAAGCATGCATCCCCAAACATCGAAGCACGACAAGTAGAAAGCGTCAAAGATACTTCCTTTTTTAGGATAAAACAAAATTATCACTCAAAGCTTTGAAACCAAAAGCACTAGCAACAGGAAAAGCGAAAAATCATGCAAAGAGGCAAAGAAACTATAGAACACACCACGATCAGGCATAAGCAAAGGCAGAAAGATCCAAACTTTCTCCAGCCAAAATCAAAATTTTCTCAAAATAAATGGCATAAAGGAAGGAAGGAAGAAGAACCAAACCTGGAAAATGGGAGAAAAGCTGCAAAAGAAAGCAGAAAAACGGAAGGCGAAATCCAGAATCACCCATCTTCCACGAAAATAGCAACAAAGCAAGCGTCGTAGGAAGGAGCTATGGACTCAAAGCCAGAAACAGAAAGCGAGAGAGTAAAGGGAGAAGTTACGAAGAAAGAGTGAAGAAGAGAAACCATTTCCTGAGTGTAAAGTTCAAAAATAAAGAAGTTAAGGAAAACGGGGCAATTAATGCCAAATTAATTGGGGCATTAAACCCTCGCATGTTCCCCATAACAAGGCGCTAATACAAAAGCGCGCACTTTTAGAGGAAAACGTTCTACATTCAAAAAGGTTCTACAAAAGAGGAAGTCGACAAAATGCTCGAGTTCGGCTTCACCCGAGAAGGATCGAAGTCCTAAAACCAAGACTCAACCTCCAAAAGAAAGACTGAGCTCGAGCAGGGGCACTGTTCATACCCTGGGTTGAGCTATCCGACCCGGGATGATCGGTGACAAAGCAACCGACCTCTTCAAGTCAGGCTATCCGACCTCTTCTCAAAGAGGTCGGCCAAATCGACAGAAAAGCCCAATAAAGGGCCCAAATAGAGGAACACAACCCAAATCCAAAGGCCGTCCAAGCCTATAGAGATAAGGGCGGTTCCCTTAAAGATAAGCTGACCTCAAAGATAAAGATAAGATAAGATAACTAACTTATCTTATCTAGAAAGGTCACTCTACAACCACTATAAACACACTGCAGCACCCAGGTATAACTCATACTCTGATTCTACTAAAAACCTGCTTAATACCCGTGCTAACTTAAGCATCGGAGTCTCTTGCAGGTACCCCCCACCCTCCAGTGGCCAAGGATCAGCAGTGCAGCAAGTCCAACAAGTCGGACACAACAGCTCTGGCCGCCACCAGCCAGCCGGACACGCCATCTCCGACCAGTACAGAAGATCTCATCCGATATTGACCTCCAGTTTCAGGTAACCCCCGGAACAATTACCCTTATTCCTCATACCCAACCCTAACCCTAAATTACTAAACAACTTCCACTCTTCCTCATCAACCACAGCCCCCCTTCTTTTCAAAACTCACACCATACACAAATACACCCATACAGAAAAAAAGAGAGAATGGCAGAAAGGGCTGCTGCCTCCATGCCTCGACACCGAAGTTCTGTCGCTGCCAAGTCGCCATCGACGTCAACCCAAGAGAAAGAGGGAGTCTGCGAGTTGAAGGAAGTTAGAGGAGTGTCGCTGCCGTTAGTGTTTCGTCGTGCCGCTATCACGGTCGCTGAGAAGGACGCGGTCAGTCTCATCATCGTCAGATCCGTTGCCGCCATGCTTTTCCCATCGCCGATCCGTCTTTGCCGATGGAGACCTCGTCGCCGAGCTTCTGTGCCGACGCTGCCACCGTTGGGTTTCCAGGAAGAGGAGCTCAAACGAGAGAAAGAGAGAGAGAGAAAGAGAGAGAGAGAGAGAGAGTTCGCAGAAAGAGAAACATGACCATACACGAGCAGAGGGGGAGGAAGAACTCGCCGCGCCTCTAGTCGCCAGGAACGGCGCTACCGTCGCCAGAAAACACGTCGGAGCTTCCAAACTCACCGGCAACACTACTTTGCCACTGTTCTGGTCTAGCTTCTTCCTTTAGTCTGTTCTATTTTCACCTTATCTCTGCCACCATTTCATTTCTCTACCTTGTTCTTGTTTTGATTTATTTTTGTCTTTGTTCTGTTTTGGATTTTCCAGAATTTTATCTTCCTTTGTCTCTGTATTCGATTTGAAATTACTGCCTGGTGTTGTGGTCATTATCGCTGTTGTGAGAATTGAAGTTGTTGCCATTGCCTTGGTCTAAATTCTGTGCTCTTCCGTTCCATTCTACTTTAACTTTTCTCACCTTTTAATTTCGCACTCCGGGTTCGGCCTCTTCGGTCCCTTAGGACCATATTGTGAGTAGGCTTTATATTTATAGTTGTTTGATTGTGCATTTATAATTATTTTGACATATATCTATTATGATCTTTGAATTATAGCTATATTTGCTTTGAATAATTTCAAATGGATTAGAATAATTGATTTTTTAGAATTAAATAATTCGTTTTTATGAAGTTTATACTTTCGGAACTATACATGAGACTATATATATTTTTGAGGAAATTTTGTATTATTCTAAAATGTTTGATTTTACTTGAAAATATGTTTTTGAAGCATTGAAATAATTGTTGGTACTCACTTACTTTAAAAATTGTGAAATATATTTGAAATCTCTTAAAAAGTATGATTGAAAAAGATTTCTGATGAGATAGTATTATTTGATTTGATTTGATTCGATACCTTATATATTCGAAAGAGAAAATAATTGTTGTATTTGAAATTATATGTTTTGAATTGGTTTCGAAGGCTCGTATTAGAAAACCGTAGTTAACGGCGGTTATGACGTTAATTTAGATGCATCTAACTCAGACTCCAACTAATAGGGGTGTTGCTAGCCTAACTTGTAGGCCACACGTTAGATCTGTTATTTTGTTAGGACACACAAGAGGAAAGAGCTACCCATAGAGGTGAAGCCGCCCAAGTGTGGACTTTTGATTTGATTTCTGTGTGAGAACTCCCTTGTTGATTCACTTATTCATATAAATTATTATTTTTCTAACTAAAATTATTGTTATAATAATGTTTATATGGTCTCATGTAACTTATAGATGTACTGTCTAGTCACTGGGTTACAAAACTCACTCCGTTTTTCTAAAATTATTTTTCAGGAATAAATACTTGCTTATGTGAGCCTTTCTATTCGAGAGTAATGATCTGCAATGGATATCTATTATTTGTTAAGTTCTTAGATGTCATCCGCTCCATATGTCACAGGTAGGATTCATTTATATTTATTTATTTTATTTTTATTTAAAACATGAAATTATTTATTCTAGAAAGTGTAAATTTATTCAAAACATTTGTAACCTTCTTGTTTACCTTATATTCGAATCTGTTAGGCTTGTTAGGGGATAATTTCCCTTAGCACCAGTCATGGCTCATTTTGGGCTGTGACATTTAAATATATCCAAAACTTTAACTCTATTCTCATGTCATTTTCTCAACCACTCGCTTTTCTTAATTTACTGTCTTTTATGTTATTTCTTAAAACTCTCATTTCAATATGTCTAACTAGAATAGCTAATCAATAATTGCTTGCTTAGTCCATTAATTTTCGTGGGATCGACATTCATTCACCTGAGTTTATTACTTGATACGACTCGATATACTTGTCGGTAAGTTGTGGTTTGAAAATCCACACCAGTGTATGATTTAACAATAACATGAATTCACGACAGGCTTATCATCATTAACAAAACTTGCAGTAAATTCCATAACTTTTTAACAAACAACTGAGGCCCATGAGTTAGAAATAAGAATCAAGGAAAAGGAATAAAAAATCAAACAATATGATCATATTAGCATAAAGAGGAATGCTAGGGGGCCAGCAATTTTTGTAATTTGTAGCCATCAAATAGCCATCAAGATGGTTTTAATGGTGTGAGATTGGTGTAGGATTTCATCTAATGGCTCACTTTTCTTTGCTGGTTATATGCTGGCCAGAATTTAATAAAATTGCTGGTCCCCTAGACTTTTTCTAGCATAAATATTTCTTAAAAGAAGCGATATAAATAATCATCTAACCCAATAATCTAAACAGATTCAGAGTCACAGAACCTATCATCTAATATGTAAATCTAATCATCAATCTATCTAATTAGCATCAACTTAACATAAACAACTTATCTAAATCTAAATTAAAACTAATAAACTAAGCATAAAAATTAATAAATAATAACTGGAAAAAAACTCACCTACAGAAGTAAGCGACGAAGCAGCTTCGGAGCTTCAGCCTGGAGTGGAGGGGAAGCACGAGTACAGCCTGCAGCGGAGCGGAAACAAACGATGCAATTGGAGGATGTAGAGTGGGCGGAGCACACAGCACTGAGGAGCAAAGACGGAGGAAGGAGAGCAAAGACTGGCGGTGCGGAGGAAGGAGAGGCAAGTCAGCGATGAGCTCCAGCTAGCACATAAGAGAATGGAGAAACCATGGAGAACCAACAAATACGGCGTGTTTGACTCTCTAAGGAGAGTGAAGTAAAAATGGCATGGTTGTGAAAATCACACCGGATATGGAACCGTTTAGTTACTATTCATTAGTTTATTGGTCTAATGGTTTTATTATGGTTCAACCAGAATAATTATTTTATAATAAAATAATAAATAAAATATAACTAAACACACTAAAACATAATTATAATCTAATATAAACCTTAAAATATCATCTAAATTTAGAATATTATATCAACCAAAATATTATGAT
>NC_029785.2:124078831-124091826 GCF_000816755.2 Arachis ipaensis | reverse complement strand
AGCCAGATGGCTAAGCTCAGAGACTAATTCCAAGAATTTCAGATAACTCTAATTTATTGGAATTAAAAAAAAAGATTTACCCCTCTTTTTAATTGATTGGTTGGGTTGGTTTCCTTACGACACGTCAGTTTGACAAAAGGTCTAATTATGTGTAATAATAGTATTGTAGTAGTAGTGGGTATAATTTAGTGGTAAATGTGTGATTTGTTCTACCGACCCTTTAGAAGTTAAGAGATCCCATTCTCTTTTGATTTATATCTCGATCGAAAATTTTATTTCTTAAAAGGGATTTTGAATCATTTATTCCTCTCAATGAAAAATTCAAGGAATAATCTAAATTATCATAATTTGTATCTAAGATTAATCAATTCTCAATTGACAAATTGAATTCTAACATTATGAAACATAAGTTTTTAAAACTGGATTTTTATGCTTTTTTTTGTAGCTGAGGAAGAGCTGCGGTCGACGGGAAGCTGGCGACGAAGGCTTGGTTTGGTAAATCTTTTCGAAGAGGTGTTTGCGCTTTTTAAAAGCTCAAGCTTCTTATTTTGTATTTGGTAAATAAAAAAACATATGCTTGTGTTTGCAGCTTTTAAAAGATCGAGCTACTTTTAAAAGCACCTACGAAAGAGCTTTTCAAAGTTGACTTGTGCTTTTCAAAATTTAAAAATCTAATATAACCTCCTATGTTAACTAATTTTCAAATTTAATACTTACATTTATGTTTATTTTAGTATTTTTAAATTTTTTAAAAGCTATTTTACTAAACGCAATTGTTGTTGCTTATGTTTATTGAAAACTATTTTTAATTTGATTTATCAAATATAAATGCTACAACTTTTAAGAAGCAATATTTTTAAAATTAGCTTTTATAAGCTACTTTTGAAAGGGAAAACTTTATCAAACTAAGCCTAACACTGCTGACAAACACGACGGACGGACGACAGGCCACGAGCTGCAAAGCAGGACTTGGAGACGCTGGCGTGGGCAAACGAGGGGAGCGCCTTCATCTCGAGCATAACGAACCAGGTGGATTGGCGAATGACCACGACGAATGAGGCAACGACGGTGAGACGAACAGCAGCGCGATAGAGGCTAGGTTTTCAAGGAAGAGTTGAGATGGAAGAGCTTTGAGTCTACAAGAGTGAGGCTTGCTGTATTTCGGTTACCATCCGCAGAAGCTCAGATGGGGAAGGAGGTGGCACGTCAGCCATGGATGTGATAAGAAGTAATGGGACCAGCAGAAAAGATCTATTTCCTCGGCTCCACGGTGGGCGCCAATTGTTCTTGCCTGTAGAATAGGTCGGCTTCTAATGACGGATGACTGCTGAACTATATCCTTGGAGTCTGATCGTTCAAACCTTTGAGTCCGAGCTTCTCCTTCTGATGCGATGCGAGAATATGATCGTCGGAAAAAAGGGGGGGGAGTGTACCTGCAAAGGCACTCCGAAGCTTAAGTTAGTATTGAGAATTAAAAAATTGTATCCTTTTAGGATGGGAGATCATACCTTTTATGGGAGGCTATGTGCCAGTCGGTTACGCTTTCTATTTATTGCTTGTATTAAAGAGCAATAATAAGGGTGAGATGTCAGGTTGGACGTTTCATAATTAAAAACAGTCCGTTGAGTTGAATTGTAACGTAAGTGGCCGATTAATGACGTTAATTGCCGATTAATGATTGTAATGCCGAACTATAACGCCAGCTTTCTGAATAATAACGTGAATAATGTCGAGTTATGAATGAGTAAGCCGATTTATGATGTTAGATTTATAACGGCCGGATCACAGCCTCCAAGCTTGGCCTGGGAATATGTTTAATGAAGCAGGTTGAGCTTTAAATAATGTATAAGTCGGTTGCTGGATAGTTCGGCGGGTGGTTATGCCTTGTAGCCCCCAGTTCAAGGTGCTTTATTGAACAGTTATTGGGAGTGTAGATGGTCATGATTATGAGAGAGAAATGATTTAATGTACGTTGCAGAGTGTGCGTGTTTCCAATGCAGTTTTATAGTTTTTGATGTAACTGATTTGACTGAAGGTAGTGGAATCAAAATATGTGGGTAAAGTGTGTTTAATTAAAACACTTTGGGAGTCTTGAGGGGTTTCACTTGGGCTTTCTTTTATTTTTTGTTTATCAGAGGCATTTGGGAGCAAAGAATGAGTAAGAGAGGTATGTGCTAACTCCTCTGTTCTTCCTCCTGTATTTGTTTATTTTTTTCTTCATCTTCTTCTATCTGTTGTTGGTTTTTGATGGGGTTTGAAAAGAAGAAAAAAGAGAAGATTGATTGGTCCTATGACTGGGTTAACGAGGACGTGAAGAATCGTGTTTCTCTGTTTTTGGATGAAGATGATGTGAAGCATATTGATAGTAGTAAGATTGTTAGGGTGGGTGCAGGGGTTCGGTTGGAGTTGCTTCCCTGCTCTTCAGGTGATAGGGTTTTTCACAGAGGGGAGGGTTTTGAGTTTTTTTATATGTATAGAGTGTTTTGGAAGAGTTGATGGTGAGACTTCCATTTATTGATTTCGAGTGTCAGGTGTTAAGGCAGCTAAATTGTGCACCTTCCCAACTACATCCTAATGGATGGGCGTTTCTTCGAGCTTTTGAGTTTCTTATAGATTTTTTGGAAGAGGAACCAACGCTGCAGTTGTTCTTTTCATTATTTCAGGCTAAAAGGGGTTTGGAAGGGGGGTTGGGTGAATTTGAATAGTTCTCCTCGTTTTGGTGTGTTCAAACTGTACAAATCCTCTTTCAAAAATTTCAAGGAAATGTATCTAAAGGTTAAGAATTCTGAGGGGAAGTTTCCTTTTTATATGGACGAGCATTTTGGGGAGAAGTTTCCGGTCTGGTGGTGTTCGGAGCCGCAGAGTATTTTGGGCCTAGAGATTATAAATGCACGGAATGAGTGTATCATAGAATATCTAACCGAGGCTGTTGATCGGAAAGAGCTTATTTCGCTGTTTGATTTGCTTCAGTGGGAGGATAATAGGGAAGCCGTTATAGACTATTTAGGTGAGGGTTTGGATATTTTTGTTTTTAGTAAGGTCAATTTGTTTTGTAACTGTTTGTTTTTCAGGTGGGAAATATCCGGGAGTGTCTGCGGCGACTTTGAGGTCAAGGGTAAAAAGTAAAAATTTGGACAAAGAAGGTTCCTCGTCTAAGGTTGACAAGGCGGCGGGGGTGGGCGAAGTTAACCAGCCTAAGCTAGGTAGGAGAAAGGTTGTGGTGAAGAAGAGGAAGCATGATTTGGTGGACTTATCTGATGAGTCCGAGGATTTTCGAGACGAGGTTCCAGCAGGTGAGCCGAACTTATTTTATGAGAATCAGAAGAAGTTGCATAACGTGGCCGAGCAGAGTGATGGGTCATCTTTGTGGGGGAAAGATTTCCATATATGGCTGTAACAGATGAGGTTTGTCAAGGACCAGCCGATGTTACTTTGGCTGGTGAGGTTGGTGATGTTGTCATCGACCAATATATGCAGGTATGTGTATGATTGACTATTTTATTTTTGGTGAAATGCCATTAATTTGATTGAGAAAAAATAGAAAGGCTGAGTAGGCCGAGTTTGGGATGCCGATTCATAGGCATGATAATAACTGTATTGTGTTTTAGTGATCAGCAATGCTTGTGAATAAGATCGGCTATCGGAATAGTAGGGTTTGGATTATAATCGGCTATGATAGTATCATAGTGTTTTGTTTCTGACTAAGATCAGATATTTGATGGATTAATTGGTAAATTCTGAATGACTGGGTTCCGAGTTAGATCGGTCATTTGTTTGATTGAATGATCGGATTTAGATCGGATGTTTGTATGATAGAATGATTGGATTCCGATTTAGATCGGGTATGTTTAATGATCGGACTCTAAGTTAGATCGGATATGTTGAATGATCGGATTCCGAGTTAGGTCGGATATTTGTCTGATTGAATTTCCGTTTTAAGGTCGGCAATCGGATTCATTGATTGTATCCGAGTGATTGGGTTCCGTTTTAAGGTCCGCAGTCGGATTGACTGATTATGTCCGAGTGATCGGATTCCGTTTTAAGGTTGGCAGTCGGAATGACTGATTGTACCCGAGTGATCGGATTTTAGTAGATGATCGGTGTTGATAGTATCCTAATGGTCGGAATGATAGTATAGGTCGGCATTATATTTTTATAGATGAAGTGGAACTATGAAATGAAGAAAATAATGATTTGGTAAAATAAGAAATTTATTTATTGAAGAACCCTTGATTTCAAAAGGCCCAGGTAGGCTAGCCTTGTTAAAACCTCTCCAAGCAAAACCCTTGTGGAAAAAATCTTGGTAGTAAAAAAAAGAGTACTAGCATGTCCCTGGTATTAACTGCAATATAACTTTAAGGAAGATACATTCCAAGTGTTAGAGAGATCTTTACCCTCTAGGTTTTGTAGTCGGTAGGCTCCATTGCCGATTACTTCTGTGACTCGGTAAGGGCCCTCCCAATTAGCTGCTAGTTTGCCATGTGATGATGGTTTCCTAGCTTGTTCTGTTTTCCTGAGCACAAGGTCATTTACACGGAAGGACCTTGGATGAGTTCTTTAGTTATATCTTCGGGCAATGTGCTATTGCATGGATAAATGTTTGACTGCTGTGGACGATCTGAGTTCTTCAATGAGGTCAAGCTCGGATTGCCGAGCTATGTCTTGTGTAGTTTGGTCGGCCAATGCAGTTCGTAGTGAGGATTGGGAGATCTCCACTGGAATCATTGCATCTGAACCGTAGACTAAACGGAAGGGTGTCTCTTTTGTGGTTGAGTGAATTGTTGTGTTGTATCCCCATATGATCTCTGGAATAAGCTTGGCCCAGAGGCCTTTTGCATCATCCAATTTTTTTCTTAGAGCATGTAAAATTACTTTATTTGTGGCTTCAGCTAACCCATTCGTTTGTGGGTGCTCTACTGATGAGAAGTGTTGTTTGATTTTCAAGTTCTGCAAGAAAGATGTGAATTTTTTATCGGCAAACTGGCGACCATTATCTGTGATAATGTGCCGAGGAATTCGACTGATAAATATAAGAATAATGGTTCCCCTTGTAAGGGGGTTTGTAAAATTGGTGGTTTTAAAATAGTTTCTTTGATGCTTGTGAATGATTGTTCACAGTCATCAGTCCATTGGAAAGCCTTTTTCTTTTTTAAAGTTTGAAAAAAATATAAAGATTTAGAAGCTAGGCAATGTAAGAATCTAGAGAGTGCAGCAAGTCTCCCAGTTAACCGTTGGACTTCTTTGATAGTGTGTGGACTTGTCATGTCTAAAATAGCTCGGCATTTTTCTGGGTTGGCCTCAATACTTCGGCTAGTGAGCAAGAAGCCGAGAAATTTTCCGCTCTGAACACTAAATGCGCACTTTTCGGGATTTAACCGCATGTTGTATTTTCTTAGCTGTCCGAAGATTTCTGTGAGGTCATCGAGGTGATTTTTGCCGATCTTTGTCTTGGCGACCATATCATCGACATAGACCTCAGTGTTCCTGCCGATTTGTTTGGCAAAGACTTTGTCCATTAGACGTTGATATGTCGCACCTACATTCTTAAGGCCAAATGGCATGACTTTATAACAATAGTTTCCATATTCAGTAATAAAGGCTGTCTTATTTTGATCGGATGGATGCATTTGGATCTGGTTATAACCAGAATATGCATCCATAAAGCTGAGTTTTTCAAAACCAGAGGCATTATCAACTAAACAATCAATAGAGGACAAAGGGTAGGAATATTTGGGGCACGCTTTGTTGAGATCGGTGAAATCAACACACATGCACCATTTACCGTTATGTTTTTTAACCATGACGACATTCGCCAGCCATGTTGTGAATCTGATTTCTCGAATGAAGCCCGCGTTGATGAGCTTCTTGGTTTCTTCTAGGGAGGCTTGTTTTCGGTCATGACCGAGATCCCTCTTTTTCTGTGTTACTGGTCGAACAGACGGGTTGATGAGCGGATAATTTATACGTTTTTTGGCATTGTTTTTACATAGTTTTTAGTATGATTTAGTTAGTTTTTAGTATATTTTTATTAGTTTTTAAATAAAAATCACATTTATGGACTTTACTATGAGTTTGTGTGTTTTTCTGTGATTTCAGGTAATTTCTGGCTGAAATTGAGGGACTTGAGCAAAAATCAGATTCAGATGTTGAAGAAGGACTGCAGATGCTGTTGGATTCTGACCTCCCTGCACTCAAAGTGGATTTTCTGGAGCTACAGATATCCAAATGGTGCGCTCTCAATTGCGTTGGAAAGTAGACATCCAAGGCTTTCCAGAAATATATAATAGTCCATACTTTTCCCGAGTTTAGATGACGCAAACTGGCGTTCAACGCCAGCTTTCTGCCCTATTCTGGAGTTAAACGCCAGAAACAGGTTACAAACTGGCGTTTAACTCCAAGGAAGACCTCTACACGTGAAAGCTTCAATGCTCAGTCCAAGCACACATCAAGTGGGCCCGGAAGTGGATTTCTGCATCATTTACTCATTTCTGTAAACCCTAGTAACTAGTTTAGTATAAATAGGACTTTTTACTATTGTATTGACATCTTTGGATTATCTTTTGATCCTTTGATCATGTTTAGGGGGCTGGCCATTCGGCTATGCCTGGACCTTCATCACTTATGTATTTTCAACGGTAGAGTTTCTACACACCAGAGATTAAGGTGTGGAGCCCTGCTGTTCCTCATGAATTAATGCAAAGTACTATTGTTTTTCTTTTCAATTCAAGCCTATTTCTTCTCTAAGATATTCATTCGCACACAAGAACATGATGAATGTGATGATTATGTGACGCTCATCATCATTCTCACTTATGAACGCGTGCCTGACAAACACTTCCGTTCTACATGTAAACAAGCTTGAATGTGTATCTCTTAGCCTCCTGATCTACGATCAGAGTCTTCGTGGTATAGACTAGAATTATTGGCAGCCATTCTTGAGATCCAGAAAGTATAAACCTTGTCTGTGGTATTCCGAGTAGGATCTGGGAAGGGATGGCTATGACGAGCTTCAAACTCACGAGTGCTGGGCGTAGTGACAGACGCAAAAGGATTACTGAATCCTATTCCAGTATGATCGAGAACCGACAGATAATTAGCCGTGCGGTGACAGCGCATTTTGGACCATTTTCACTGAGAGGACGGGATGTAGCCATTGACAACGGTGATGCCCAACATAAAGCTTGCCATGGAAATGAGTAGGAATGATTGGATGAAGACAGCAGGAAAGCAGAGATTCAGAAGGAACAAAAGCATCTCTATACGCTTATCTGAAATTCTCACCAATGAATTACATAAGTATCTCTATCTTTATTTTACGTTTTATTTATCTTTTAATTATTAAATCTCCATAACCAATTGAATCCGCCTGACTGAGATTTACAAGGTGACCATAGCTTGCTTCAAGCTGACAATCTCCGTGGGATCGACCCTTACTCACGTAAGGTTTATTACTTGGACGACCCAGTGCACTTGCTGGTTAGTTGTGCGAAGTTGTGACAAAGAGCTAAGATTATGAACGTGCATATTAAGTTTTTAGTGCCGTTACCAAGGAATGAACGAACATGATTTTGCCACACCAAGTTTTTGGCGCCGTTGTCGGGGATTGTTTGAGTTTGGACAACTGACGGTTCATCTTGTTGCTCAGATTAGGTACTTTTATTTTAATTTTAAGCTTTTTGTTTTTATTCTTTTTATTTTTTATTTTCAAAAGTATTTTCGAAAAAAAATAATATAAATTATTCTATGGCTTCAAAATTTTTAAGAATGAATTCTAGAGTTTCATGATGATCTGTTGAAGTCTCGCTGGCTGTGAAGCCATGTCTAATCTTTTGGACCGAGATTTCAACTTATCATCACAAGAGTCCGTGGACTCTCATCAATTCAGCTGTTATATGCCTGATTTGTATCTGCTGAAGCTTGGCTGGCCATTGGCCATGTCTAGTGTTTTGGACCGGAGCTTTCACTGAAAGCTTGGCTGGCTAGTGAGCCATGTCTAATTCCTGGACCGAAGCTTTAGACTAACATTGCATAATTCCTGGAATTCTCATTAAAAATTTTGAAATCCTTTTTCCAATTAATTTTCGAAAAAAAATCCAAAAAATTAATCAAATCATAAAAACCAAAAAATATATTGTGTTTCTTGTTTGAGTCTAGTGTCAATTTTTAAGTTTGGTGTCAATCGCATATTTTTTATTTTTCTTTAAATTTTCGAAGAACACATGCATTGAGTTTCTTTCTTGTTCTTCATGATCTTCAAGTTGTTCTTGATGATCTTCTTTGTTTGATCTTTGCATTTTTATATTTTGTGTCTTTTCTTGTTTTTCACATGCATTCTTGAATTATTAGTGTCTAAAGAATAAAAATTTTTTAGGTTTGGTGTCTTGCATGTTTTTCTTTTCTTAAAAATTTTCAAAAATAAGTTCTTAGTGTTCATCTGGACATTCAAAGTGTTCTTGGTGTTTATCTTGACATTCAAAGTGTTCTTACATGCATCATGTGTTTTGATTCATAATTTTCATGTTTTGAGTCTTTTGGTTGTTTTTCTCTTTCATCATTAAAAATTCAAAAATAAAAAAATATCTTTCCCTTTTTTTCTCATAAAACTCGAAAATTTGAGTTGACTTTTTCAAAAAATTTTAAATTTAATTGTTTCTTATGAGTCAAATCAAATTTTCAATTTAAAAATTCTATCTTTTTCAAATCTTTTTCAAAAATCAAATCTTTTTCATTTTTTTCTTTCATATTTTCGAAAATTTTAAACTTTGATTTTCAAAATCTTTTTCTTATTTGCATTTCATATTTTCAAAATTAATGCTAACAATCAATGTGATTGATTCAAAAATTTTTAAGTTTGTCACTTGCCTATTAAGAAAGGTTCAATTTTTAAATTTTAAAATAATATCTTTTTGTTTCTTGTTAGTCAAGTAATCAACTTTAATTTTCAAAAATCAAATCTTTTTAATTTCTCTTTTTTAATCTTTTTCAAAATAAGTTTCAATCACATCTTTTTCAAAATCAATTTCAAAATATTTTCTAACTTCTTATCTTTTCAAAAATTGATTTTCAAATCTTTTTCAATTAACTACTTGACTTTTTGTTTGATTTAAAAGTTTACTATTCCAATCATATCTTTTTCAAAACTACCTAACTAATTCTCTCTCTAATTTTCGAAAATCACCTTCCTCTTTTTCAAAATTCCTTTTTAATTAACTAATTGTTTTAAATTTTAATTTAATTTAATTTCATTTTTTTCTAACCTTAATTTTAAATTAAAAACAAAAATATTTTTATTTTATTTTATTTAATTTTCGAATTCTTCCCTCTCTCATCTCCTTCTAATTATTTATTCATCTACTAACACTTTCCTCCCACTCAAGAATTCGAACCCACTCTTCCCCTCTGTGTTTGGATTCTTATCTTTTCCTTCTTATATTCTTTTCTTCTTATACTTACATAAGGAATCTCTATACTGTGACATAGAGGATTCCATATTTTCTTTTGTGTTCTCTTCTTTTTCATATGAGCAGGAACAAGGATAAGAACATTCTTGTCAAAGCTGATTCTGAACCTGAAAGGACTCTGAAGATGAAGCTAAGGGAAGCTAAAGCACAACTCTCTGGAGAAAATCTGACAGAAATTTTCGAAAAAGGAGGAGACATGGCCGAACCCAACAACAATGCAAGGAAGATGCTTGGTGACTTTATTGCACCAAATTCTAATTTACATGGAAGAAGCATCTCAATCCCTGCCATTGGAGCAAACAATTTTGAGCTAAAGCCAAACTCATTGATATGGTTGTAAATAACCAGTTCATGTACACTTCTGAAAGGAATCCTGTGAGTAATGGGACGCCTCAGAGGAAGGGAGTTCTTGAAATTGATGCTCTGAATGCCATATTGGCTCAGAACAAAATATTGACCCAGCAAGTCAATATGATTTCTCAGAGTCTGAATGGATTGCAAGCTGCATCCAACAGTACTAAACAGGCATCTTCTGAAGAAGAAGCTTATGATCCTGAGAACCCTGCAATAGCAGAGGTGAATTACATGGGTGAACCCTATAGAAACACCTATAATACCTCATGGAGAAATCATCCAAATTTCTCATGGAAGAATCACCAAAAGCCTCAACAAGGCTTTAATAATGGTGGAAGAAACAGGTTTAGCAATAGCAAGCCTTTTCCATCATCCACTCAGCAATAGACAGAGAATTCTGAGCAGAATCCATCTAGCTTAGCAAATATAGTCTTTGATCTATCTAAGGCCACTCTAAGTTTCATGAATGAAACAAATTCCTCCATTAGAAATTTGGAGGCACAAGTGGGCCAGCTGAGTAAAAGAGTCACTGAAACTCCTCCTAGTACTCTCCCAAGCAATACAGAAGAGAACCCAAAAAGAGAGTGCAAGGCCATTACCTTACTTGGTGTGGCCGAACCCAGAGAGGAGGAGGAGGACGTGAATCCTAGTGAGGAAGACCTCCTGGAACACTCAGTGACCAATAAGGAGTTTCCCTTTGAGGAACCAAAGGAATCTGAGGCTCATCTAGAGACCATAAAGATTCCATTGAACCTCCTTTTACCCTTCATGAGCTCTGATGAGTATTCATCCTCTGAAGAGGATGAAGACATAACTGAAGAGCAAGTTGCTAAATACCTTGGTGCAATCATGAAGCTGAATACCAAATTATTTGGTAATGAGACTTGGGAAGATGAACCTCCCTTGCTCACCAATGAACTGAATGCATTGGATAGGCATCCGTTACCTCAAAAGAATAAGGATCCTGGTAAATTCCTAATTCCCTATAACATAGGCACCATGACCTTTGAGAAGGCTCTGTGTGACCTGGGGTGAGGAATAAACTTAATGCCACTCTCTGTAATGGAGAAACTTGGGATCTTTGAGGTGCAAGCTGCCAGAATCTCATTAGAGATGGCAGACAAATCCATGAAAATGGCTTATGGACAAGTAGAGGACGTATTAGTAAAGGTTGAAGGCTTTTACATCCCTACTGATTTCATAATCCTAGACACTGGGAAGGATGAGGACAGGGACGGACCTAAGCATACAAATGAGGGGGCACTTGCCCCCATGATGTTTTTAATTTTTGTTTTAAAAGATATAGTTATATATAATATGCCCCCACTTCAAATTTTAAATGACCCCACTACAAATAAAATAAATTCAATTAGCTAAAGTTTTAAATTTATTTTTTTATTTTTTTATTTTTTTTATCATTTTGACTATTATTTAACCTAATCAAATTTAATTATTGTACCGTCAATTCTTTATTCTCTTAAACCCTCTTCTTATTTTTATATTTTCAACATTCTTTTTCTATTCCTTGTCTAATGGTCATCTTCTCTTCATCAAAAAGTAAATTTTAAATTCTCCAATTTTTTTTATATAGCTCTCCATGACTCTATGTATCTTTCAATTTTATTATTTTTTTTTGATATTTTCAATTACAATTTTTAATTCAAACAATTATAGTTTAGGTATCAATCTAATATTTTATTTTTTTCGTGACTTTATATATTTTATTTTATTCTCGATTTATTCATCCTTATTACTTATTTTTTATCTTTTGTTCTATTATATGTACCTATGTTGCATATAAAATTTTAAAATGAACTGATTAATTTACTAATTTAGAATATATTTTTTATTTTTAAAAATAATGATAAAAAATATTTTAATTATAATATATAATTAAACAGATACATAAAATATTTTATCTAACATTATATCAAAATTAAATTAAAAAATATATAACAAATTTAATTATTTAAAAAAAAATAAAAAAATTGTAAAAATTATGTTTTTATTATTTTATATAAACATACTTTTCATATAAAGATTTAATTTTTCTAGTATTTATATATAATTCTAATTTTAAATTATAAATACTAATGTATTATTAGGCGCTAATATGCCAGTTAATTCAGTCTTTTATTATTAAATGTGTATAAAAAGATTAGTTAGGATAATAATTTATCTATATTTTAATTAAAATATTTTAATTTTAAATTTTAGAAATAAAAAAAAAATTTATAAATTATATATAATAAATAGTATTTTAAGAATAAAAATATTCACTAACTCTTTTTAATTTTTATATCTCCATATAATTAATAATATTTAACAAATTTTATTTAAGGGTTTAGGGTAATTTTATGGGTCCGTCACTGGATGAGGATGAATCCATCATCCTTGGAAGACCCTTCCTAGCCACAGCAAAAGCAATGATTGATGTGGACAGAGGAGAGTTGGTCCTTCAACTGAATAAGGACAACCTTGTGTTTAACACACAAGGATCTCCTACTGTAACCATGGAGAGTAAGCATGAAAAGCTTCTCTCACTGCAGAGTCAACCAAAGCCCCCACAGTCAAACTCTAAGTTTAGTGTTGGGAGGTCCCAACAATGCTCTGATTATCTGCGAGGCTCCATGAGAGCTCACTATCAAGCTATTGACATTAAAGAAGCGCTTGTTGGGAGGCAACCCAATGTTATTTAACTATATCTATTTATTTTCTATTGTTATTTTATGTTTTTTTAGGTTGATGATCATGTGGAGTCACAAAAACTACTGAAAAATTAAAAACAGAATAAAAAAACAGCAGAAGAAATAGCACACCCTGGAGGAAGAGCACTCTGGCGTTTAAACGCCAGAAACAAGCATCTGTCTGGCGTTTAACGCCAGAAACAAGCATCAATCTGGCGTTAAACGCCAGAAACAGGCTACATTTGGGCGTTTAACGCCAGAAACAGGCAGCAATCTGGCGTTAAACGCCAGTATTGCACTGCAGGGGCGTTTACACGGCTAATAGGAGCAGGGATGATACATCCTTGACCCCTCTGGATCTGTGGACCCACAGGATCTATGGACCCCACAGGATCTCCACCTACGTCACCATTCAAATTCAAACCATTCCCCTCCCAAACCCACCCATTCACACACCTCCATCTCCTCCATCTTCTCCACTTCTTTCTTCTTT